>NC_142285.1:38743153-39044939 GCF_965620075.1 Prunus avium
TATATTGCTCGGCCGACAATTGCAGCAGGCGGCAAGGGAGGTGGGTTTGTGAGAGAGGCTGTGACTTACATGATAACGGATGAAATGGAAGTGAAGCCTATGTCTGCCATTTCAAGTATTGCTCTACTTAAAAACTTCGATGTTAGGGATGTTCATACACTTGAAGAGACTGTGGTTCCTCTCGATAAGGATAAGGTTTGTGTTTATTAATAATTTTTTCTAACGTGATAAATTACCATTCTATATATTCAAATATTGCACTTGATATTCTATAAGAATTTATGATGAAGAGCATTTTTGTTTAATTTCCTTGTTTGGGTTTGAAATTGTTGAAAGGCATTGTTGCAGTCAAATGCAGTTCTGACGAATGTGTTTCTTTAAGCAGCATTTCAAGTTGACATTTTGAAGCTTCATTTGGAATGTTTGTTTTTGAATATGGATGATGTATCCTTTGTTTTACAATATTAATTGGCTGAATGAATTGGATTGGGTACGTATTGGACTTCAAACTAATACAAAGATATCATATTCTTTTGCTTTCTTCTTCTCTCTTAAAAAAGCAATGGTGTCTTTTCACTTAAAAAAGCAATGATGTCATCACTTGAGAACGGCAATTCTCGAGCAACATCAAATTAATTGATGTTCATAATTGCATATCTATACCAACTACAGAGGGCTGAAATTACCACCACCACCACCCACATTACTTTTTTTTTTTTTCACAATATCCATGGCATTCGCCCCCTTTATGCTAACCCATATTAAAAGAGTATAGCCGAGCGATTATACTCCATTTTTTAAATTTTTTGCCTGAAATTAATAGTATAGCCGGTCGGCGATAATCCGTTTTTAAAAAATTATATATTCCAATTTATAGTATAGCTAATGGGCTATACGGTTTAGATATAATATATAAAAATAGTGTGGCCGCGCCTTTATACTCCGTGTTTTTTTTCATTTTTTTTCAAATTAATAGTATAGCCGGTCGGCTATACATTTCAAATATAAAAATTAGGTCAGATATCTTCTTCTTCCTCTCTCTATCTCGATCTCTCTCTCTCTCTCTCTCTCTCGCTCCGTCTTTCTTCCTAACAAGCAGCGGATCCTGCGTGCTTCAACAGCCCTTCATCCGCGCCTCAACGGCAAGTCGCTCGCCCAGACCCTCCTAGAGCTGCCTAGGGCGCCTAGAGCCGCCTAGGGCCGCCTAGACCCTCCTAGAGCCGCCTAGGCAGCCAAGAACCGCCTAGAGCCGTCTAGGGCCGCCTAGGCCGCCTGGAACCGCCTAGGTCCGCCTAGAGCCGCCTAGGGCCGCCTAGGCCGCCTAGAACCCCCTAGGGCCGCCTAGAGCCGCCTAGGGTTCAGGGTTTTGTGTATAGAACTCTATGGTTGCAGGATAGTCCGACCGAGGATGTTTTTGATTACTTTGAAGATGTTAGGGAACAAGGTGGAAGAGTTTTTGTTCATTGTTGTCAAGGGGTATCTCGGTCCACCTCATTGGTGATTGCGTATCTTATGTGGAGAGAAGGACAGAGTTTTGATGATGCATTTCAGTATGTGGAAGCAGCAAGAGGCATTGCTGATCCGAATATGGGTTTTTCTTGTAAATTTAGTCTGTTTGCTGTAAGGTTTCTGTTACTATCTTCTATATCCATTCTTACTATTTTGCATCTCAAGGGATTTGACTTGTGATTGTTGAGTTTTGACTTGTGATTGTTGAGATTTGACTTGTGATTGCTGTAAGGTTTCTGTGATTGTTGCTCAAATCAATTTTCTGTTTCTTCACATGGCTTAATTTGCAGTCCAACATTTTCAGGCATCAGGATAAACTCCAGTGGCAAAAACCATAGAGGTAATGAAGTTGATGGTAACCATTGTTGAACTAATTTCCTCCATATATATGACATGCTAATGCACTATTTTTAGGAACTGCGAGTGGGATAGTAACTCTAGATGGCTATTCTGTTTAGACAAATTCACCGGTTATCAAGATGCCACATCCTGGAAGGGTACCTCTTGGTGTACCGGAACTGACTTAAGTTGGTTCCAAATTGAAAGATAATGAGCTTTTGGTTGGCGTGGAATTAGGATTACACTGTTTTCACAATCATGTGGCAGGTCACTAGTGAATCAACCTTCCTAGTACTGAAATACTAACTAACCTTAGGCCATTTCACTTGATTTTGTTCCATCTCCTGCATTTAAACATGTTTTTGCTTATGCACTTTTTCTTTGAAATTGCTGAATCACTTGCTATAAGGAACCAGACCTTATTTGCTTAGTAGGTTCCCCTTGAAAAGTCTATTAATGTCTCCATTTATATTAAAAATCCCCAATTAGAAGTGAATTTTGATTGGATGGTAGTGTCTGATACTGCTAGCAAATCATCAAAACCGAAACCAAGTAATATAAAAAGAGTTGAGGTAAATCTAAAAAGTTCCATTTGAAAATGCTTCAAAATATTTTCCTTGATGTCATCTTTCCTAGGTAAATTAAAAAAAAGAAGATAGAGTTTTCAAATAAGGATTTTGAATAGCTGGGTCCATATTAATTCCAATCAGGATTGTTGACCTTTATTTTCCCTGACGAGTCTTCAATTTGCTGTGTTCTTCAAACCTGACATAATGTGTTTTGGACTTTGCTGTGTACAGGAGGAGGAGGATGATGCTGGTCTCTAACTGCCTTGTTGCTAATCAACTGGTTGTACAGTGCTGTAACACCCTGGTAACTCATAATCAGATTTTTCATGTATATTCATTAATACAAGGACCAATTCCTGAATGCCTTTTCGGGCCAAGCAATTTATATTAAACGTTCCATTCTTATTGCTCTCTCTCTCTCTCTCTCTCTCTCTCTCTCTCTCTCTCTCTCTCACGATGTACACGGGCTTAGATTTCAATAGCATTCCCAACTTAAAAGGAATGATAAGTGAAAATGGTTGTAAGTTGTAACAATTTGAGTCCATTGAGCACTCTCATCAAAATCAGGGAGAATATTTGATTAATCAGTTTTGTCTGGTTTAGGATGCGTGAATGGATTTGATCAATACAATTTATAATTAAATTGAGCTATTAGATCCATGTTTAGTCTGTCCAAGATCTAAATCCCAGTCGTATGAATGAAATAAATCATATAACCCAGCTAGCTGTTCTCGTCTATACGGATTATCATTTGTGAAATAAGGAATTCTCATCTTCAAAAGCAGCCTTATAATGATCTATTAATCATGTAATTATTGAAGATAAATCCTGAGACAGAGGATGATAATTAATGAGTTAAAAACAACAATTCTAGTTGTTTTGGTAATTAATGAGATAATTAATGGTAATTAAGTATACTTTCCATCAACCAGTATTCACGAATCACGATCAGTTCACTTCAGGCTTTTCAAATAATTATCGACCAGTCTTTTTGACGGCATCAATGGCAGTCACCAAAATTAAGTACATGTAAAAAGGCCACAAAGTTCTGTTTGCTGAATGGGGAAAGCACTTTTGTGGATTTGCTTTTTAGTCTTGTCTTTTGCCTCTAGGCATTGCCACTAAACTCGTCTCTAACAAGGATGACATGGGTGGAAGCTTAGTCAAACTTTACAAGAGCATTGAAAATCTCAGTGACACGTACTACAACCTGCTACTAACAAGGACGAGGCCTACGACACTTTCTGCTGGAGCTAATGTCCTTCGGATTTTGACCACCAATGATCCAGAGTTGCTTTGTGGTCGACTGATGATCCATTCACCATTGCCATTTTTGAATAATTTTGAATTTAGGATACTTCTTTTATGAAGCTTATAAAATAGGTCTTTGAAGGCTTAAGCACATGCTCCTTCTTCTCTGTCCTTAATATCCCCTCAATGGGTACCACCAACAGCGCTAGCGTGAGTTTGAAGCTTCTGATTGACACTAAAAGCCACAAAGTTTTGTTTGCTGAAGCAAGCAAGGAAGTTGTTGAGTTCCTTTTCCGTTTTCTGTCTTTGCATGTTGCAACTGTTACTAGGCTCCTCTCAACTCACGGTATGGTTGGTTGCTTAGGCAATCTTTACCAGAGTGCCGAAAGTCTTAGTGTCAACTCATACTTGCCACTCAATCTTAAGGACACCCTGCTCAAACCCAAAACAACAATTTCTGCGGCCAATATCCTTCAATTGCCATTGCCGAAGAGTCTGCTAAGTGGCTCCCTAAATTCCTCAAAGGGTGAGAGAAGAGAATAGAGATCAAGCTCTAGATGCATGTTGATGAAGACCAAGTTCCAATGTTGAGTTTCATTGGCACAATGCCCTGTACTATGATACACAATGTTGAGTTTCACTGCAATAAAGGCAACGTACGTTTGAGTGCTTCAATTAACATTTATAATTAGGCAATACAAAAATAACATTGGCTTACAATTATTATATAAGGAATATATAGCCGTATAGTTCCCCTGTCTTCAATATGGCAGCAACCTCCAACGTTTGTGTGAGCTTGAAGCTCCTAGCTAATAGACACTAAGAGCCACAAAATTTTGTTTGCTGAAGTGAGCAAAGAAGTTGTTGATTTTGTCTTCTCTTTGGTGTCTTTGCATGTTGGCACCGTCACTTGGCTCCTCTCCGAGGATGGCATGGTTGGTTGCTTAGGCAAGCTCTACGAGAGCCTTGAAAATCTTAGCTACACATGCTTGCAACCTAATCTAAAAAAGAAATCCAGTGAAGCTCGATGGTTTTTTGTTTGATGGTCAAAATAAACTATGGAAGAAGCCCAAAATGGAAGCTGAAAAAAAAATAAAGCAGATAAAATCTTAATTAAACCAACACAAGAAGTTCGAAAAGGCAGAGCCTAGTTTCAAAGAAATGAATGACAAATAATAATTGTTTTTCCGTGATTTTCATCATCAACGTCAACCATTAATTCAAAAAAATAAATACCAGTAGTTTAATTTGCTAACCCTCCGCCTTCTTGGTCCATGTGAATCATGATCATCCTTCAGTTCCTATCAATAGGGGTTTAATCTCCATTGATCACATGATTCTTCAGCTTCGAACTTTGGTCTCTTAAATTCCTAGTGTTTAATTTCCATAAATTGTGCACACATTATTATGCTATATATCTCCACTCCAGTAAATTATGTTGCTCTGACCCAAGCACCTAGTAGCACTGTTGAAACGGCGACGTCCAGCGAGGGAGGGTATGTGAAGGGTGTTGTTACATATATGATCATGGACAATTTGTAAGTGAAGCCTATGTCTACCATTTCTGGTATAACTATGCTTAAGGGGTTAATCTTGGCATGGAGGAGGTCTGAATTCCTTTATATATATATATCATCTATATACTTCCCTATTTTAATTACTAATTTTCTATTAATAATTTCAGACCAAAAAATTTGTTATTAATAATCAATTAACCAATTATTACGCCAGTTAGTCAATGCAGTGTGTCCATCCCTTTCTCAAATTTGATATCATCCTATACAT
The DNA here is from genome assembly GCF_965620075.1 of Prunus avium. Classification (NCBI taxonomy): domain Eukaryota; kingdom Viridiplantae; phylum Streptophyta; class Magnoliopsida; order Rosales; family Rosaceae; genus Prunus; species Prunus avium. The sequence continues at coordinate 38,748,607 of NC_142285.1, forward strand.
TAAAATAGTTTAGAATACCGTTTTGTCAAGGAAAAAAACCAATTAATCGATTAGTTGACTCTGATTTGAAATATTAGGCTATGTTGATGCTTCAGTTAAAGTATATTATAGGTTATCACTAATTTTGTATATTTTTGTCCTTTCGATTTCTTAGGGTTTGAAGCCGCTAAAGGCATCCTTGGAGTCCAACACTGTTCTTTTCGATGTGTTCTTGCGTAAAGGGAAGGCATAACAGTTTCTATTCTTTCCATGATCCATTGGAAATGGAATCAAAGTTCTGGATGCTAGCTTCTTCTTTTTCTTATAACTAAGATTAGTATTGCTTCAGCAAAATGTCGTTTTGGGAGATTTCTTTAATTTGGATTTCAATTAATGAACTGCCTTTTTTTGTTCCTGCAACTAGTTGATTATTTTGATCGAGGTTCGAGAAAAAGAAACTCTGCAACTTTTAATAAACGATTGAATAATTCAAATTAAATGAAAGGTCACGTAAGTAATGGCAAAATTGTAACGTTTAAAAAGTAGGTCAACATTTGCATAGATAATGGCAAGTTATAATTAAGACTTTTTATCACAAATGGTCCCTTAGATTTGCAAAATTATCGCATTTCGTCCCTAACGTCTTTTTGTGACACTAATGGTCCCTAAGGTTACCTTTCACACATCAAAATGGTCCCTGCCATTAGCTTCCGTCAAATTTTATGTTAAGTAGCTAATGTGGCACGTGTGTAGAGCCCACACATCCAATAGTATACATCCATGTGGCTTTAAATAAAATATATTATATTTTAAATATTTTAAAACTTAAAATCCAAAAAAACAAAACAAAAAAAACCTGTACCTCCTTTGCTGGCGCCTTGCACCCACCCTCGCAGACCCACTCTGCCTCTCTCTCTCCCTCTTTTTCCTCCCTTCTCTTTCTCTCTCTCCCTCATCTTCCTTGATTTTTACAGGCTGATCTACCATAGCTTGATGTAGTTTCTGCATCTACCATAGCTTGATGAAATAAACACTTGGGTCCTTTTTTGTTTGAAAATCAATGAAACCCACAACCAAGGAAGATCATTTGCTTTAGTTTTTAAAATAGAAGCTAATCATTTTTGTTGAATTTCTCGTTTTTACCCATAACTTGTCTCTGTAGCATTGGAACCAAGATCGGGCTTGGCATAGTTGCAGTACACTTGGGTCCTTTTTTGTTTTGACCAAAACTTGCAAATCAATGAAACCCACAACCAAGGAAGATCAAGGAAGATGAGGGAGATAGGGAGAGAGGAGGGAGGAGGAGAAGGGAGAGAGAGGCAAAGAGTGGGTCTGCGAGGGTTGGAGGTTCTGGCAGAGGGAGAACGCAGATGGTACATGTTTTTTTTTTTTTTTTTTTTGGGGTTGGAGGCGCTGGCACGTGGATGTATACTATTTGATGTGTGGGCTTCACAGATATGACACGTCAGTTACTTAACAGAAAATTTGACGGAAGCTAACGGCAAGGACTATTTTGATGTGTGAAGAGTAACCTTAGGGACCATTAGTGTCATAAAAAAAAGTTAGGGACGAAATGCGATAATTTTGCAAACCTAAGGGACCATTTGTGATAAAAAGCCTATAATTAATATGGATAATGGCAAGTTATAATTAATATGGGTTTGGAAAATGCCATGCACGCATTCCCATTTTTTAATTTTGAGCAGATTTGTTGCATATTTTTATGATTAAATAGGGTTTTCTCTTCTGTACGCCTATAAATTACAGGTCTTCCTCCTAGGCTTCAAACATTGCATCAATATGGCAACGTCCAACGCCACAAGTGTGAGCATGAAGCTACTGGTCGACTCAACTCGTGGCAAAGTTTTGTTTGCAGAAGCAAGCAAGGATGTCGTTGATTTTCTCTTCACTCTCCTGTCTCTGCCTGTAGGGGCTGTGATCAAACTCCTCTCCAAAGACGGCATGGTTGGTAGCTTGGGAAAGCTTTATGAGAGTGTTGAAAATCTGGATGACACATACTTGCAACCAAATTTCAACAAGGACATGTTGCTGGAACCAAAGGCAACAGTTTCTGGTGCCAATATCCTTCCTTTGCTGACCAATAACGTTGACTCGAATGCTAAAAAGTTCTACACGTGTTCATGTTGCAGTAACCGCAATATTTCCGATGTGTCTGGAACTGTTTGCTTAAATTGCAACCGTGGCATGTCCACTAAGGTGACTTATGTTTCTCCAGCACCTACCGTGGCAAGACCCAGCGAGGGAGGGTATGTCAAGGGAGTAGTGACATACATGGTCATGGATGACTTGGAGGTGAAGCCAATGTCCACCATTTCAAGCATAGCTATGCTGAACAAGTTCAATGTGAAGGAGGTTGGTGTTCTTGAAGAGAAAGTGGTTAATCTTGGCATGGAAGAGGTTTGAATTATTCCTAACTCCTTTCCCACATTTCTACATGCTTATGAGTCATGTTGCTTGCTGCATGTCATAATGTTATTTTCTTTACTTGTATTTTCATTAAAAATAAGGAAGCTAAAATTGTATTTTCTGTTTGGATGTTTTTTTTTTTTTGCTTATCTTGGTAGGGTTTGAAGCTGCTGAAGGCATCGTTGGAGACCAGTGCAGTTCTTACAAAAGTGTTCCTGGGTAATAGGAAGGCATAAAACGTTTCTGCATTATGAACTCAGATTCGTAGTTCTTTATGATGTCATTTTGGAACTTACGTTATTTGAGATTTAAGGATATGTAATGACTATTTCAGATTTCAATCTTTTCTTCTTCTTCTCTTTTTTGTTTTTGTTTTTTCAAATGATCAATCTTTTCTTCTGTCTGTTTCAATTAAGAAACTGTTTGCTTAATTTTGATTAATTTGCTACCGCATGCACGCCTATATCCCAAGCTTCGAGAGATGATATTCTGCAACATTTATTAGTAAATGATGGGATGATGCAAATCTTTAACTTGCCATTCAGCTCAGCAACAAGCACATCAGTCTGTCCAGAAAGAGACCCTGTTAAGAAAGCTGGGCTGAGTCATACCAGATTATCAAATTTACTTTTAATTCGTGTGTTTTTTTTTTGGTAATTAAAATGAATTTTTAACTTGTATGTTAGATGTATATAATTGAGTGTCTATGAAAATTTATAAATCTGACCTTTAAGTGAGCAAGAGATGCAACATAACAAAATAAAATAAACTGAACTAACCTCATAATTGTTGACGAAAAAAAAGAACTAAGCTCATAATCAAAAGCCCAATATTACTACAAACCTAGCAATCCTACCAAAGACGGTTATAAATCAACATCAGTCGCCTTGATCATTGCCGCCGCCAAGTTCATCTCCACCACAACCACAAGAAAAGAGCATGGGTTCGTAAAGACACCCGAAAGAACCGACCGGCTTCTTTTCAATTGTCTTATCATGCATAACTGCTAGCTGCTTCAGGGGGAAAAGAAAAAATTTTAACTAGTGGGCTTGTGTTGAGTTTATTGAACAAAATATTAATATAAAGTTTATAGTACTTTGCCTACCTGAACAAAATAAGATCACCTGCTTTCTGCATTGCCCCTAACATGGACTCTAGCTCATGTCTACCTAACTTAAAGCTTATAATTTGACATATATTGTATCATGTTTTGTTTTGTTTTTTCTCTTGGTAGGGTTTGAAGCTGCTGAAGGCATCGTTGGAGACCAGTGCAGTACAGTCCTTACTAATTAATGTGTTCCTGGGTAATAAGGACTAAACATTTGTGCTTCGTGAAATAAGATTCGTATTTTATGATGTCAATTTGGAGGTTTCCTTATATTTTGGATTTATGTAATGACTATTTCGGATTTCAATATTTTCTGATTTCCCTTTGAATGAAGAAATTGTTTGCTTAATTTGATTGGTTAGCCTTCACCCCCAAGGTTCGAGAATGACTCTCCTGCAACATCTCTTAAACCCATGAATAAAAATATGAAATGTCATAAAGATAATTGAATCATCTATCCCAAAAAAGAAGAGGATTTCCCCCAAAATGACAATTAAAAAATGTATCATTTGGATAAGGTCCATCCAAATGACAATTAAAAAACGTTTCAGTTTCTCAAAGTAGTGGGTCTACAAATAAATAGGTCCTTAAATCTTGTTTACTTCTCCAGATATATATAATATAGTATTGTGCCGCGCATGTCCTCCATCTCACTCACTCTGCCTCAATGGCACTACTACAAAAAACACTTTGCGCGACAAAATAATTTTGTTGCGCAAAGTACAATTTCGTCGCGCAAAGTTTGCGCGACGAAATTTTGGTCGTGCAAGATCTGTCGCGCAAAAATCGTGAAAAAAGGGTTTGCGTGACGAAAAATATTTTTTGTCGCTCATAGCTACTTTGCGCGACGAATAATAATAACTTTGCGCGACGAATAATAATAACTTTGCGCGACGAACACTAACGTCGCTCAAAGTCACTTTGCGCGACGAATCTAAACCAATTTGCGCGACGAATTCTAACTACTTTGCGCGATGAATACTAACAACTTTGCGCAACGAATATTAACTATTTTGCGCGACGAATACTATCTATTTTGCGCGACGAATACTATCTACTTTGCGCGATGAATAGTATCTACTTTGCGCGATGAATAGTATCTACTTTGCGCGATGAACATTAACCACTTTGCGCGACGAATACTATCTACTTTGCGTGACGAATAATATCTACTTTGCGCGACGAACATTAACCACTTTGCGTGACGGAAGTTAACGTCGCACAAATATACTTTGCGCGATGAATATTAATGTCCCACAAATCTTTGCGCGACGAAATATTCAATTTTTTAAAATTTTTGTTTTTTAAATTTGTTAAATTAAAATAAACTAGTTTAATAGTTTGCGCAACGAAATATTTTGTCGCGCAAGGTTTTTGACATTTTGTTTTATTATTTATCTTATATAAATTTCATTATATTTATTTTTTCAAATTTTTACTTTTCAAATTTAATTTAATTGTATGATTTTATTTTTTTTAATTACTTTAATTTAAATTGACATATTCAAAATAAAATTACATATGAAAAATACTGGTCAAATTATCCAATATATATAATATTCAAAATGTACACATAAATTAACAAAGTACAATAATAAAATCTACAAGCCTATTAGCGTCCAAATCCTCAATTTTAGCCATCAAAGTCTCGAAGATTCCCTACAAAAAAAAAAACAAATATTGTCAAATAACAAAAAAATAACATAAAATAATAACAAAAAATTGGCAAAAACTCAAAACTAACTCCAAAAACACATATTAATGAAAAAAATTTAAAATTTGGAGAGAATATACCTTTTGGCAAGATTTTGAGTGAGTGAGAATGAGAGGGAGAAGTGAGTGTGAGAGAATTAGAGAAGATAGTGAGAGAGAGATGAAAGAGTGAGTGAGAGTGAGAGATGATGAAAAAAGAGATAAGAGAGTGAGTGAGAGTGAGAGATAGTGAATAGAGAGATGAGAGATTAAGTGAGAGGAGTGAATGTGAGAGAAAGGGTAGGATTTTGGGAGAGGGAAAGAGAGAGGAGAGGTAGAGTAGAAGACATTGAGAAAATGGTGGAGGAGTTATTTTGGTTTTAAAGACCGTATCACTTTGCGCGACGAAATAATATATTGGTCGCGCAAAGTCTTTAAAAAAATTTTAAAAAATTCATATTTTTGGTGCCCGCCCAAATTTTTATGGTTTTGCGCGACGAATTTTTGGTCGCTCAAAGTTTTACGCGACCAAAATATTCCCGCGTCCCATTTTGCGTACCCGCCCAAATTTTTAGAGTATACTTTGCGAGACGAACCCCAATATATAGGTCGCGCAAAGTCGTAATTTTTTTTTTTTAATTCCAATTTTTGGTACCCGCCCAAATTTTTAGGGTATACTTTGCGCGACGAACCCCAATATATTGGTCTCGCAAAGTCGTAATTTTTTTTTTTATAAAAAAATTCCTTTTTTCGTACCCGCCCAAATTTTTAGGGTATACGTTGCGCGACGAACTCCAATATATTGGTCTCGCAAAGTCGTAAATGTTTTATTTATTTTTAAATTCCATTTTAGGTACCCGCCCAAATTTTTAGGGTATACTTTGCGCAAAGAACTCCAATATATTGGTCTCGCAAAGTCGTAAATTTTTATTTTTTTTTTAAATTCCATTTTTGGTACCCGCCCAAATTTTTAGGGTATACTTTGCGCGACGAACTCCAATATATTGGTCTCGCAAAGTTGTAATTTTTTATTTATTTTTAAATTCCATTTTTGGTAACCGCCCAAATTTTTAGGGTATACTTTGCGCGACGAACTCCAATATATTGGTCTCGCAAAGTCGTAATTTTTTTTTTATTTTTAAAATTCCATTTTTGGTACCCACCCAAATTTTAAGGTATACTTTGCGCGACGAACGACTATATATTGGTTGCGCATGGTCAAAAAAAATCTAAAGCTACTAATAAATATATATACTATTCAATTTCTTAACTGTTATACGTACAAAATAAACAAATTTAAAGCTACTCAACGATCCAACCGTCAAACTTGTTTGTTTATACTTCGAGATCATATACGCCAAAATTCGGAAAAAATAAACATTAAGAGATCACGTAATGGGACAAAACATTTCGACGGTTATAAACAAAAAATCAAGATTTAATGGTTATTTCAACTCTGATTTTGATGATTTTTTACAGCTACACTCCTTGACCCTATATGAATACAATGACTGCATTCGATCGTCAATTTAAATTATTTACACTAGTGGATACCACAAAATCTTATGTTATATTTAATAAAAGTATAAATAAACTCTTAATTGTTAGTGAATATATTGTTTTGATGCCATACGCATTCTACGAAACTAGTTTCAACGATCCAACCGTCAAACTTGTTTGTTTACACTTCGAGATCATATACCCCAAAAATTGGAAAAAATAAACATTCAGAGATTAACTAATATGACAAAACTTTTCGACGGTTGTAAACGAAAAATTATGATTTAACTGTTATTTCAACTTTGATTTTGATTATTTTTTACAGCTACACTCCTTGACCCTATATGAATACAATGAACCAATTCGATCGTCAATTTAAAATATTTACACTAGTGGATACCACAAAATCTTATGTTATATTTAACAAAAGTATAAATAAACTCTTAATTGTTAGTGAATATATTGTTTTGATGGCATATGTATTCTATGAAACTAGTTTCAACGATCCAACCGTCAAACTTGTTTGTTTATACTTCGAGATCGTATACCCCAAAAATCGGAAAAAATAAACATTCAGAGATCACATAATGGGACAAAACTTTTCGATGGTTATAAACAAAAATCACGATTTAACAGTTATTTTAACTCCGATTTTGATGATTTTTTACAGCTACACTCCTTGACCCTATATGAATACAATGACTCAATTTGATCTTCAATTTAAAATATTTACACTAGTGGATACCACAAAATCTTATGTTGTATTTAATGAAAGTATAAATAAACTCTTAATTGTTAGTGAATATATTGTTTTGATGGCATACGCATTCTACAAAACTAGTTTCAACGATCCAACTGTCAAACTTGTTTGTTTATACTTTGAGATCATATACGCCAAAAATCAGAAAAATTAAACATTCAGAGATCAAGTAATAGGACAAAACTTTTCGACGGTTATAAACCAAAAATCACAATTTAACGGTAATTTCAATTTCGATTTTGATGATTTTTTACAGCTACACTCCTTGACCCTATATGAATACAATGAACCAATCTGATCGTCAATTTAAAATATATATTTTCTAACAAAAACCCAATCCGAACTACAATATTATATTTTTCTAACAAAATAATTTTTTTCTTTTATTTATTTTTGTAAAGACTTTGCAAGATGAAGTTTAGTATTTCGTCGCGCAAAGTCATGCAAAGATTTTTATAACAAAATTATTTTATTTATTTTTGTAAAGACTTTGCGAGACGAAACACACTTCGTCGCGCAAGACTTTGTGCACCGAATATTTGTGTTTCATCGCGCAAAGTCATGCAAAGATTTTTAAAAATAATTTTTTATTTTTTTTATTTTTGTAAAGACTTTACGAGACGAAACACACTTCGTCGCACAAGACTTTGTGCACCGAATTTTATTGTTTCGTCACGCAAAGTCGTGCAAAGATTTTTTAAAATAATTTTTATTTTCTTTATTTTTGTAAAGACTTTATGAGACGAACCACACTTCGACGCGCAAGACTTTGTGCACGAATTTTAGTGTTTCGTCGCGCAAAGTTACTTTGAGCAATGATGCTTTGTCGTCGCGCAAAGTTACTTTGTGTGACGATTTGTGTTTCGTTGCGCAAAATTTTGTCGCGTAAGACTTTGAGTGACGAAGTTTAATTTTCGTCGCACAAAGTCATTTTGTGCGACGTATTGTGTTTTGTCGCGCAAAATTTGATCGCGCAACGGGTTTTTTTTTTACTAGTGTGGCCCCCTTCAAATCTAAACCCAAAACCAAATCAATCTCTACTTCTCCAGTTAGTTTGAAGCTCCTCATCGACAAAAAGCATTAAAAAGTTCTCTTCGCGGAAGCTGGCAAGGATTTTGTTGACTTTCTCTTCACCCTTCTTTCTCTACCCGTCGGCACTATGATCGGGCTCCTCTCTAAGATACGCATGGTCGGTTATTTAGGCAAACTTTACGGCAGCTTAGAAAACCTAAACGACACATACTTGCAACCCAACCCTCAACAAGGATGTCCTTCTAAAACCCTAAACCCTTTTAATCAAAGCTAATTTTCCACAGTTGAGCTGCTGTTATATTCTTTTGTTTTTTGTTTTGGTTGGAGGAATTGTTATTTTGTTCAAAATGATCATTTTCTTTTCATTAATTTTTTAGGGTCTGAAATTGCTCAAGGCATCATTGGAGTCTAACGCAGTTCTCACCAATGTCTTCCTTGGGAAGAAAGAGGAGTAATCATGTCAACTTTGCGCCTGATCAATTCTGGAAATGGAATTTTGGAGCATGTTTGACTGTTGTGCGTCTGAGTTCGGACTAGGGATTCATAAAGAGTGTCTTACACTGTTATTTTGTGGTAAATAATCAGTTGTAAATTGATGAAATCGACTTCACCATGCTCCTTTTCAGAGGACAGTTTCTTCTGTTAAGGTAGCTGAACTAACTTTTGCTAGAACTTCTGAGCTTGTGCGACTCCAAGATGTTTTTGAGACTCATGTGTTACTCTTTTGCCGTTGAATATATCGTTTTCTTCATTTTTGCTATACTATTAATTGGAATAAAATTTCAGAAAGCACAAAGTAGAGCTGCTATACTCCCTTTTTAATTTTTTCCGGAAATTAATAGTATAGGCGGGCGGCTATACTAAGTTTAAAAAAAAATTTATTCCAATGAATATACTGTTTAAATATAATATATATATAAAAATAGTATAGCCACGCCGCTATACTCCCTGTTTTTTTTTTTTTTTTCCAAATTAACAATATTGCCACGCGGCTATACGTTTTAAATATAATATCTTGAAAAGGTATAGCCGCACGGCTATACTCGGTGTTTTTAAATTGTTTTTTCAATTAATAGTATAGCCGGGCGGCTATACTATGTTTTTTAAATTTTTTTCAAAAAAGTAAAAAGTATGACCATGCGGCTAAACTGTTTAAATATAATTAAACGAGTATAGCCGCACGGCTATACTCCCTGTTCGTAATTTTTTTCCCAAATTTAGTAGTATAGCCGCCAAAGCCATCAAACGTTGTTTCCTGAAATTCATTTCTCCTTAATTCAAACGAGTCTTCATATTTATGTGGATATTGCTTTCTGATACATAAATTCACATTGTAGCCAGCCAAAGCCATTAAACGTTGTTCCATCAGCTGGTTCTTGATCTTTGCCAGGGTTGGGCTTGGTGGAGTGAAGCATGAAGTTGCATGCTGCAACAGCCTCTGCAACTGTGAGATAAATCCATTCTTGACATGTTTTCTCAATCAACTCTGACTAGTTCATCTTCTTCATCACCTCGCTTCCCGGGTTCGCCAGTACAAGCTAAACACAGAAACAAAATTATAGAGTTATATAAACAGATGAAAATAAAAATTTGGAAGGAAATATTTGATAAATTGAAAGACTGTTGCAGATTTTTGAACCTGGAGCCCCCTTCTGTCAACAAGCCTTTTGACCTCTTCAAACATGCTTATCCCACTTGTGTCTATGTTACCAACAGCTTCAAATTAAACCAGAAAACAAATTAATTTCAGGGTAAAAAATGTCACATTAATTTTCTTTATATACATATGCACTATTTGTTTCCCTTAGTTACCAGTCATATCCAATATCACATATTGTAAGCTACTTTCCCCTGCAGATTTGATCCTATCTTCCTCATCATTTATCCACCTTGTAATCCTGAAAACAAGTAGGACATTGGGTCAACTTCCAAATTATTATTTTTAAATTTGATTATAACATGCAAGAGTGTGTTCAGGTTTAATTAATTAGTACCTTTCTCTTAAGTAGTTGGTATTTGCAAAGTAAATGGGAGCATCAATCTCCAGTACGAGAATTCCAGGAACATTGCTTGCATTGGGATACTGCTCAACATTTCTGTAAACCATGGAATTCGGAAGGTTTCCTTGAACAAAAGTCCTTGGCCTTGCCAGAAACAAAAGTACCCTGATCACAGATCTTGCAACCTACACACGAGAAAAAAGAAATCTTAGTTCTAATAAGTAATGTTAAGTTGTTGATATGGTGTTATTGTCACACACAATAACTTTTTACTGGTGTGACATATAGTCGTACATACCGCTAAGACTAGTCCAATTTCAAGGCTGCCAAAAACAACGCCGATATAGGCACTCATGCAGACAACAAAGTCAAACGTGTCAACCTTCCAGAGGTGAATTGCGGCTTCATAATCTATGAGGCCGAGCATGACGGCTATTATAATAGCAGACAGCACAACCAGGGGAGTGTAATGGAACAGAGGAGTGAGGAACAACAATGTGAACATAACCGCAATTGCCATGACAACATTCGACATTGCCGTCTTGCATCCTGCATTGTAGTTAACTGCTGATCTGGAAAACGGCCCTGAAAATTGATGAAAAAATTTCGCTTAATTAGCAACATGAAATGAATCTAATTAAGATTAAACCCCTTAATTTAATTAGTATTAAATGTGTATGATGAGTGATTAACCTGTGGTGAGGTAGCAAGAAGTGCAAGAACCAGCAAAGTTCATCATCCCAATGGCAATTATTTATTTGTTCCCATCAATGTGCTAATTCTTGAATATGGAAAAGCTTCTCCCTACTGCTATTCCTTCCTGCACATAGCTATTAGGAAAACCCACAATCCATTCATTGTTATAATTAAGAACGGTTTGCAATACAACTGGCCTAACCAACATCAGTAATTAAAGAATTATGTAAATTACTTACGGCGAGAGCTATGACTTCAGTTTTGAAGGCTGTTGTCAGATAAGGAGACACAAACAGAAGGCCTCCAAAGGACATTGGATTAAGCCCCTTCTTCAGCTTTCCTATCTGACAAAATATATCCCCCAGAAAATTCAGGCATTAATTTTTAAAAATGGTCGTTATAGGTAAAAACCAAAATCTCGATTGCTCCCTCTAGCAATAACTTTTCGACCACATCTTTCTGTTTTCAGGATGCAAAACATATAATCAAAAGCCAGTTTTCTTAAAGTGGCCATCAGAAATTGAAGCGAGTTCATAATTTAGCTAAAGTCAAGAAAAAAAAATGGACCCGCCTAGACCCGCCTAGCGCCTAGGACGATTTTTCCAACAGCCTAACTACAAGTAATCTGAATGCATTCCACTAAAAATCAGGAAGCAGAGTAATTGGAGACTGAGCTTAGTGAAAAGAAAAACCTTGGGTTGAAGAAACTATCCCACCAGTCGGAGTCTGCGGCTTTAGGCTCGACTGGAACGCTTTTTCTTCAATTTCCTATCTTTCTTGCTTCTCTTTGATTTCTTGGGAGGCGCCATGAGAGCTCAAATGAGGAATTGCTCACCTCTTTTTTGGCCTTGAACTTGAAGACTTTGATGGGAAGTGCGATTCAGTGAAGCGAGCCAGGCAGCGAGCTGCGAGGGAAATGTAAAGCTTGTATAGCCTTTTTTGGCCTTTGTTTTTATTTTTTAATAAATAGTATAGCCGCTCGGCTGTACGCTTTAAATATAATATATTTTAATAAATAGTATGGCATCTTTTCTTCTTCTTCTTTTTTTCAATTTTTTTTCCTTGATTGTCGTTTATCAGGGCTACAAGCTCAGTTGGCTGCCTATATTCCAGGTGTCATCTCTTTGAAGGAGTGTACAACAGCACCTGAGAAGCATGTGCTTGCAGACGCCACATCTCATAAACTAGACACAGAAGAATCGGAGGTAATCTCCATGTCTGTTTATACATTCCCTCTGTAATGGGAAATTGGATTGAGGTGATGATCCATTTATTAAAGCTTCAATACTCTCTTCTTTTTTTCTATCTGGAACTTAAAGTTTTACTCCATTAATTTCCTTATCCATAACCATAATGGGTTAGCAGTTTTTGATTGGTCCTGCACATTTTCTGTCCTCTTTTGAACTAGTATGAACTCTTCAAATGCCATCGTGTATGATCTTCTAGCCAGAAAGTCTTTTGAAAGACTTGCTTTTTATATTAGATGATTTGCGGAGCCAGTATTTGAATATATGGTTTATTTTCAGAATTATGCAAGTTGTTTGTGGCTCCGGGATTCTCTTTTGAACTTCCTTTTATTTTACTTTTGAGGCCTCAAATTTCATATATATATTTATAATAAAAGTGGTACTTCAATTTTGGGCTGGACATGAATTGTTCACCTTATGGCTTATAGCTTATGGCATGTTGCATTTGATTTCAATAGTTCAATGGTGCATGCGATTTTGGATATCATTTGAATTTGACACATCTATATTCCACTTGTATCCAGGATGACTGTCTGCATGCTGAAAGCTCTCATTTGGATGGAGATCAAGTGGCCACGGTATCAGATGGTGTTTCGGACTTGCAGGATTTACAAAGAAGAATTAAAGCTATTGAAAAGGCATTTTTCCACAAATCAGGTAGAAATTCGGAGATGGGGTTGGTAACACTATGAAGAAGCGTGAATTCAAATAACCGTGGAAGACCTGAAGAGGAAGGTGGAGATTACTGAAAAGAGCAAAAAGGGCAAAGGTATTGAATTTGAAAACGTGAAGGGGCAGCTGGAAGAAGCTGACGAGGCCATCACTAAGTTGTTTGATGTCAATCAAAAATTGTTGAAGAACGTTGAAGATGGTCCTCTGTTCTCTGATGGAGCTTCTGGGGTAGTGTCGGATGAAAGTGGGAGTGTGAGTCTGTGAGAAGAATGAGACTTTCAGAGCAAGCAAAAAGAGGGCCCGAAAAAATTGGGCGGCTACAGTTGGAGTTGCAGAAACTGCAATTTCTTCTTCTGAAACTTGATGGTGAAAAGGAAAGCAGAGAATCAACAAGGATCACGGAGCGGAAAACAAGAGTTCTTCTGAGGGACTATATCTATGGTGGCAATAGAACCAACCAGAAACGCAAGAAAGCGCCCTTCTGTGCATGCATACAGCCCCCAACCAAGGGAGATTGAAGCAATGGAATTTCATGGTCCCATGGTATAGTTTTAAAGTAATGATGAGGCATTAGTTTTGTCTCATTGTCCATAAGTTTTTTCTTTTTAGAGAACTCTACTTGTTTTGCCATATTTTATAGAGAGGAGTATTGGGTCTTGCTTAGTTTTGAGATCCTGCTGTACATGCCAGGCCCCATCTGCTGTACATGCTTAGTTTTGGCTTTAAACTTCTTTGGTGTTACAAGTTCTCGTAGACTCTGACAAAATGAGCTTCCATTCTACTTTCCAAGCCGCCATACAAAGATGGCTGATTCACAGTCTGTCAAAAACATACATACATTTCTTTTTATGCAAGTCAATGTGAAATAAGAGAAGCAATTCAGCATTTCATGTCATGTATGGCTGGTGCCGGTGAAATTGCCGAAGCAAATACTTTTACAGATTGAAACCGTTCCAAACTTCCAACTCATTTAAACCAAACCAGACTGGCAGAACATGAATCACTTTGGTGCAGCAAGTGTTTCACTAGGATATCCCTCATAGTCCTCCCCAATGGATCAACTTTCCTACAGCATTGTTCGCCATATCCCGAGTCATGATGACCAGATAAAGCAACATCTGGTTGTAATATATCTCAACTGTCAATTCTTATATTGTGAAGTAAACAACATACCAAGATGATGCTCGGAAGTTTCCACTTATTGGGTCTCCACATGTGACATGACCTTGTTAAGGATTCTCCAAGTGCCCTTTAACTGCAAGAATGCCGTTACTGCAAGTGACCTTGCAGCCCCATGCACGGCATTGAAAGCGGAAATGGAAGCTGGGAGGCCATTGCTTTCATAAGGAGTTATGAGCCAGGGAAGCAGAGGATAGCCAACCCCACCAACTAAGTATTCTCTAATCTCTACTCCTCCAGATAAAGTTCTAACATTTTCATTCAAACGCTGTCCACCTTCACAGAGCTTGAAAAATCCTGAACACTTTAAAAGTCTAGACACCATCATGCCCCCAGGCCAACCAGTTACAACTTTCAAGAAACCTCATCTCATGGTCAACAATTCCCTGCAAGAGCATGCTGTAGTTGTCCTCCAGGTCACACCAATCCTCTGATGTTTGAACGGTAGGAAGGGTCATAATGACGTGTGTACCATCTATGGCTCCACAACAATTGGGCAATCCAAAGGCTTCTTCAAGTTTGGACTTTATTTCTTCCATTCTGTTGGAATCAGGCCACTTAAGATGGTGCTTGGCACGTTCTTCCAATGCTTCAATGAATCTCCAAGTCACCTGAGAAACTGTGGACTGGCCTACCCCGAATGCAGCTCCCACTGAGACTTGAGACTCACCGGATGCCAACCTTCTCAGGGCTATTGCAACCTGTTTCTCAACACTAAGAAGCCTTCCTTCTATGTTGATGAGACCTGATGGCGGCCTCGACACAAGGTCTTCTCTTACAAGGGAATAGATATAGTCAAAAGTCTTCTCAGAGACGCTAAAGAAATACTTAAAACTTTCCTCCTCATCATTGGATAGTGAAGAATCTGCACAGCAGCACAGATGAATTACATCACTCAAACAGAATAAAGTTAAGTTATCATGGAAAGTTCAAAACAGAAATCAACTCGAAAAAAAGTAAAAAAATCTACAAAAAGGGAAATAGGAAGACAGAAAAACTTGCTTCCATATAACAACAAGCAAAGCCCGAATATGTGTTTCTGTGTCTGTATATTCCCCAAGTCTGATTCAGTCAGGATTTCCAACTACTCATCCAACTTAGGCCAAACCAGATTCCTAACAATTACATACTAATTTTACAGGCTAAAATCTCTATTGCTCCCTCTAGCAATAACTTTTCGACCACATCTTTCTCTTTTCAGGATGCAAAACACATAAACAAAAGCCAGTTTTCATATAGCGGCCATCAGAAATTGAAGTGATTTCATAATTGAGCTAAAGTCAGAAAAAAAAATATATGGACCCGCCTAGACCCGCCTAGACCCGCCTAGGCGGCCGCCTAGCGCCTAGCCCAATTTTTCCAACAACCTAACTGAACAAAAGCACAGTTTGTAGGTTTTGAGCTCTAATTATGAACATCATTACCGAATTTAACATTACAGAACAAAATCCACCACCTGTTCTAGATGTCTGTGCATCATAGATTTTCCAAAATAAACAAAATATAAAGATAATTTAGTTAAAACTACAAGTAATCAGAATGCATTCCACTAAAAAGCAGGAAGCAGAGTAATTGGAGACTGAGCTTAGTGAAAAGAAAAACCTTGGTTTGAAGAAACTATCCCACCAGTCAGAGTCTGCGGCTTTAGGCTCGACTGGAACCAAACTTAAGTTTTTTTTCAATTTCCTATCTTTCTTGCTTTTCTTTGATTTCTTGGGAGGCTCCATGAGAGCTCAAATGAGGAATTGCCCACCACTTTTCTGGCCTTGAACTTGAAGACTTTGATGGGAAGTGTGATTCACTGAAGCGAGCCAGGCAGCGAGGGAAATGTAAAGCCTGTATAGCTTTTTTTCTTTTTTTTTTAAATAAATTGTATAGCCGAGCGGCTATACTATTTAAATATTATATTTTATATTTAAACGGTATTCTTTTTTTTCCTGAAATTAATAGTATAGCCAATCGGCTATACTCGGGTCCTTTTTTTTGTTTTTTAATAATAAATATCGGCTATACCTGGGTCCATTTTTCTATTTTAAAAAATAAATAAATCGTATAGCCGAGCGGCTATACTCTTTTTTAATTTTTTTCAAATTAATAGTATAGCCGACCGGCTAGACTTCATTTTTTATTTTTTTCTTAAATTAATAGTCTAGCCGCCCGGCTATACGCCATTTTTTAATTTTTTTTATTTCAATTATAGTATCGCCGCGCGGCTATACTGTTAAATACAATATATTAAAAGAGCGCTGTGTTTTTTTCAATTTTTTTAAATAAGTAGTATAGCCGGCCGGCTATACGCCGTTTTTTAATTTTTCCTAAATTAATGGTATAGCCGGTCGGCTATACTCCGTTTTTAATTTTTCCTAAATTAATAGTATAGCCGCCCGGCTATACGCCGTGTTTTTTTTAATTTTATTTGTAATTAATAGTATAGCAGCGCGGCTATATGTTTAAATACAATATATTAAAATAGAAAATCCGTTCAACTATACTCGGTTCATCTGGTGGTGGTGGAGGAGGGTATGTGTTGTTACATACATGATAATGGATAATTTGGAAGTGAAGCCTATGTCTACCATATCGTGATGCTGAACAAGTTCAATGTTAAGGAAGTTGGTGCCCTTGAAGAGAGGATCGTTCATCTAGGCATGGATGAGGTTTGCGTTCTCTTTGTTTTTGTTTTGGTTGGAGGTATTTTTATCTTATTCAAAATGATCATTTTCTTTTCATGAATTCTTAGGGTCTAAAATTGCTAAAGGCATCATTGGAATCCAATGCAGTTCTCACAAATGTGTTCCTTTGTGGGCAGTTAACACCATATCCTTTTCAGCCCATTGAAGTTCCTTTGTGGATGATTTCAAGGCTTACACTGAAATCTGTTTTAGAACATTTGGAGATCGGGTAAAAAATTGGATCGCAATCAACAAGCCGTTGATCATTGCCAAATTGGGATATGACCTTGGAATTTATGCGCCGGGAAGGCTTTCTGTTCCAGCAGGGTTTCCATGCAGGGAAGGCAATTCAGTCACTGAACCTTACATGGTGAACCATAGCCTTCTCCTAGTAGTCCTAGCCCATGCCACTATTGTTGAGCTTTACAGAGAAACAAGGTGGACAAAGTGGAATTAGTCTTATAGGAGAATATGTGGAGCCTTACTCAGAATCAACAGAAGACAGAGCTGCAGTAAAGAGATATATGGACTTTGAACTTGGATGGTACACGGAGCCATTGGTATATGGAGATTATCCAAAGAGCATGAGACATTTGGTCAAGGAAAGGCTGACCATTTTCACCAAGGAAGAGAGGAGATTGTTGAAGGGTTCCTGTGATTTGTTGGCATCAATTATTATATCTCAAGATATGGTAAAAACGACCCTGCAACTCCAAAGAAGCCAATCTGCTACCTCAACGATCCTTTAGCTCCAAAGAAGCCTCAAGATATGTCTATACCTTACGATTCGGGCTTTACTACATCGATTACAAAAACAATCTCAAGCGCATTCACAAAGAATCTGCTAAGTGGCTCCCTAAAGTCCTAAAAGGGTGAGAAAAATAGAGATCAAGCTCTAGATGCGTGTTGATGAAAACCAAGTTCCAATGTTGAGTTTCATTGGCACAATGCCCTGTAACATGATACACAATGTTGAGGTTCACTGCAATAAAGGCAACGTTTGAGTGCTTCAATTATCAATCTATAATTAGGCAATACGAAACAAATATTGGCATATGCTGGCAATAAGCTATGTCTTCTTCATCACACTAGTTCAATATGGCAGCAACCTCCAACCCTAGTGTGAGCTTGAGACTCCTAATAGATACAAAAAGCCACAAAGTTTTGTTTGCTCAAGTGAGCAAAGAAGTGGTTGATTTGTTCTTAACTATATTCTGTCTTTGCATTGCACCTCTTAGTATTAGTAGGTATGTTATGACCTCGCTTGACAAAATTCATGGCTTCGTCAATGTAAGTGTTTAAGTTTTGAAACTTCAGATTACTGATCTGAGACTAAAGTTAGATTTAGTTGACTAAATTACAGTTTGAGTCACATTATTCTTGTATTAAATTTAAAACACTGGTATAAGTACAAGAATTCATTGCTTTATTATTCTTAAAAGCAATAATGGCATGCGTCCTTGCTTGGGTTTAGCTCAGTGATTGAGGTCCTTCCCGTCCCCCATGACCCAGTCAAAAAACAAAAAAGAGTCCTTTATTTTGATAGGCAGCTCAATGCTCCGAAGGATAGAAGCAACCTGGTTCACACAGTCAAATAATAAGCTTAGAAAGAATAGGATAGGCCAAACCATCTCAAAAAGCAAGGCACTCGAACCCAATGATGGTAACTTCTCCAATAAGCGCTATTACCTTCAACCATTAGTTTTTGCCAACCTACCGGCTATTGCCACCAGCGCTAACGGTCCTTTAAAGGAGTTGCCTACATTTATAGTACATAGAAAAAGTTGAAAACTCCGAAAAAGAAAAGTAAGAAACGATCATTGAGTTTTCAATCATGATGTGTCTAGTCTAGTGTCTTTTTCAACTCATTCACTACTTGCTTGTTCACCTCACTTTATTCAGGTACCATATCTCATCTTTTACTTTCAATTTCTTCAAGTGGGCCCGAAGTTGGGCCAATGAACATTTTCGGTTAAGCCTAAAATTAAGGTGAGTCAATCCCTTTTTTAGGGTACTACGGTACTCTCGGAAACACGTCCAGTGAAGACGGGATAGGATCTGATATTCATGTATTGTCTGAATTCAATTTCCAAATGATTTTTTTTTTTGGGGTTAATCACTAAGGAGGGGGAGGAGGATAATATTTGGGTGGTTTTCACAAGGTGTAAACAGAGCGGTTTGAATTCATGCGTTTCATGAGAGAAAGACTTTCATATAATGGGGATAGCAAAATAATGTTATCCCGTTACAAGTAAGTTTTTCTAGTCAAGGGGAAGGGGATGACCACACCATTGTGATAAACTCCCATTGACAATTCCGATTGATTTGCCATGGGTTTTATGTTTATGATAATATACTTTCATGTTTAAAAAAAACTACAAATTTTTCAAGGAAAAAAAAAACCAAGTTTGAGAACTATTACAAAGTGACAAAATGGAAAAGCAAGATTCCTACATGATTACATATATAAATTAATAAAGAAAAGAAGGAAAGAGGGAAAAGAAAGGTCCTTCTTTTTTTTGCCAATAAAAAGAAAAGGTTTCACTGTGCACCCGAGTTCGAATTCCCATTTTCGTAATTTAGATTAGTTTAAAGTAAATTATCGCTTGTATAAAAATAAAAATAAAATGAAAGATTATTCTCTTTTCTTTTCTTTTTGTCGTTCACTAAGGAGGGGGAAGAAGAGT
Source organism: Prunus avium (assembly GCF_965620075.1). Classification (NCBI taxonomy): domain Eukaryota; kingdom Viridiplantae; phylum Streptophyta; class Magnoliopsida; order Rosales; family Rosaceae; genus Prunus; species Prunus avium. Next base: position 38,768,258 of record NC_142285.1, read on the forward strand.
ATCATATTAGGTTGCCTCAAATTTAAGAGTGGTTTTTAACTGAGGAAACATTTTTCGTAGGGCCTCTCCTATTGAAATGGATGATATTCACCTAAACTCACACACACATGTTAGGACTCGAATCCAAAACCATTTATGGAGAAACTTGGCTCTAAACCACTACACTCTTGGATCCCTAGCAACTAAGAAATTTTATTAAACCAGTGGATTCTTAGCAACTAAGGAAATGTTATTAAGTTTGAGAGGACCGAAATGTATATGTCTATGTAGTACTAGTGTTTCTTTCTTCTGAAAACTATTATAAAGTAATAAAGAAAAGGAGAGGAAAGAGAAAAAAGAAAGGTCTTTTCTTCCTTTTTCGCCAATAAAAAGGAAAGGTTCTTCTTTCTCGGTGGAGGACAAATTTGAGGGACATAGCTGTCTTATGTTAAATTGGTTTTGTCTCAATTTGTCTTTATGAAAATGTGGACTACCGGTTTAGGGGGGAGGTATAATTTGAGAGCTTGTGCTTCCCTGACATTTGTAAATTGATAGGTAATAACCTAAAACCCTCAGTATTTTCCATCAATGGCAACCTCCAACTCCAACACCACAAGTGTGAGCATGAAGCTACTGGTGGACTCAACTCGTGGCAAAGTTCTGTTTGCAGAAGCGAGCAAGGATGTCGTTGATTTTCTCTTCACTCTCCTGTCCCTGCCTGTAGGGACTGTGATTAGGCTCCTCTCCAAAGACGGCATGGTTGGTAGCTTGGGAAAGCTTTATGAGAGTGTTGAAAATCTCGATGACACATACTTGCAACCAAATCTCAACAAGGACATGTTGCTGGAACCAAAGACAACAGTTGCTGGTGCCAATATCCTTCCTTTGCTGACCAACAACATTGACTCGAATGCTAAACAGTTCTACCTTTGTACGTGTTGCGATCGCAGAATTTCTGATGTATCTGGAACTGTTTGCCCAAATTGCAACCGTAGCATGTCCACTGTGTTGACTTATATTTCTCCAGCACCTACCGTGGCAAGACCCATCGAGGGAGGGTATGTCAAGGGAGTAGTGACATACATGGTCATGGATGACTTGGAGGTGAAGCCAATGTCCACCATTTCAAGCATAGCTATGCTGAACAAGTTCAATGTGAAGGAGGTTGGTGCTCTTGAAGAGAAAGTGGTTAATCTTGGCATGGAAGAGGTTTGAATTATTCCTAGCTTATTTCCCATATTTCTACATGCTTGTGACTTTTAAATTTTAGGCCAACCTGCAAGTTGCATCCCCCTTTTAAGTTATAGTAGATTTTTTTATTATTTTGGTGTGAAGTTATAATAGATTTTGAGTCATGTTACTTCCCGCATGTCATAATGTTATTTTCTTTACTTTTATTTTCATTAAAAATGTTACTTCCTTCTAATTCATGTCTGTTTATTTTGAAACTTATTATTTGACATTGTATGTTTTATATATATTTTTGTTTTCTGTTGTAGGGTTTGAAGCTGCTGAAGGCATCATTGGAGACCAGTACAGTTCTTACAAAAGTGTTTCTGGGTGATAAGAAGGCATAAAATGTTTCTGCATTTTCAACTCATCAGTTTCGTATTTCTTTATGATGTCATTTTAGAGCTTACGTTATTCCGGATTTAAGGATATGTAATAATAAGCTTTTCTAATATCGGTTTGTTTTTGTTTTTGTTTTGTTTTTTCCAAACGGTCTATGTTTTCCTAGTGTACTATCGGGAACACATCCAATGAAGACGGGGTAGGGCATGATATTCATGTATTGTCTAAATTCAAATTGATTTTTCCTCCAATCATGCATAATTAAAATTTGATCTCGCAGCTTTATTAAATTATAAAATAAAAAATAGTTGCCCTCTTAATTTTTCAAAAAAAAAAAAAAAAAGACCCTACCCTAATCTCAATTTTAAAATAAAAATGCATTAACAAATATAATACCCAAAAAAAGGGCTTGAAGTTGATGTAGTGATATAAAATTATAAGGAATTTAAATATATTAACATAAAATTTGCGTTTTTAGAATTTAAATTTTTTAAGTTAAAATATTCATAAAAATAAATTACGATGGTATAAACTACAATGAACCCACACAAAAATTAGGGCTTTTCACAAATAGGCTCATTCTAACATGAGATATTATACAAAAGGGTGCTGATTTTCTCACTCCCCTTTTGTCCACTTACACTCCATTTGTTGAAAATTTTATATTCTCACTCTTCTTTTATCCACTTTACACTTCATTGTAAGTTATAGTAAAAAGTAAATGGACAAAAGATGAGTGAGAAAATCAGCTCCCTATACAAAAGCCCACCAATTAGAAAATGAAAAGTGGCTAGTTTAAGGGTTTTCTCTCCAAATAAGCAATATATGGGTTTTTGTATAATATGTCATGCTAATTTGTAAATACATTTTTTGGTTAACAAAAGTTTCAATTTTTCAAATGATTTTTTTCGTTTTTGTTAATCGCTAGGGAGGGGGAGGAGGATAATATTTGGATGGTTTTCATAAGGTGTTAGTATGGAGGTTCGAACCATGTGTCCCATGGGAAAAAGACTTTCATGTAACGGGGTTAGCACTTTTTGCTATTCTCGACTAATGACGCAATGACACATGAGATAACTTTTTCAGTGCTATCCCCGGCTAATGACGCAATAACACATAAGATAATTTTTCCACATGTCATTGTGTTATTGTTCGGGGACACTGAAATAATGTTATCCCTGTTATAAGTAAGTTTTTATGGTCGGGAAAGAGGAAGACCACAACGTTGTGATAAACTCCCATTGACAATTCCGATTGATTTGCCATGGGTTTTATGTTTATGATAGTATATACTTTCAGGTTTTTTTAAAAAAAAACTACAAATTTTTCAAGGGGAAAAAAACACAAGTTTGAGAACTATTACAAAGTGACAAAATTGAAAAGCAAGATTCCTACATGATTACATTTATAAAATAATGAAGAAAAGGAGGAAAGAGAAAAAAGAAAGGTCCTTCTTTTTCAATAAAAAGGAAAAATTGTCTCATTCTCATAATTTAGATTAGTTTACAGTCATTTATCACTCGTATGAAAAAAGAATGGGAAAATTTATTGTTATTATTATTTATCATTCACTAAGGAGGGTGGAGAGAGTATTATATTAGATTGTCTCAAATTGCATGTATTATATTGGATTGCCTCAAATTTAAGAGTGGTTTTTAACTTGGGAAACTTTTTCTATAGGGCCTCTCCTATTGAAATGGATATTCACATAAATTCACACACACATGTTAGGACTCGAATTCACGACTATCTATGAGAGAGCTTGGCTCCAAACCACAACACTTGGATCCTGGGCAACAAAGAAATCTTATTAAACCAGTGGATCCTTAGCAACTAAAGAAATTTTATTAAGTTTGAGAGGATCGAAATGTATATGTCTATGCAGTGTTGCTTTCTTCTGAAAACTATTATAAAGTAATAAAGAAAAGAAGAGGAAAGAGAAAAAGGAAAGGTTCTTCTTTCTCGGTGGAGGACAAATTTGAAGGACATAAGTGTCTTGGTTTTGTCTCAATTTGTCTTTATGAAGATGTGGACTACCGGTTTAGGGAAGAGGTATAATTTGAGTGCTTGTGCTTTCCTAACATTTGTAAATTGATAGGTAACAACCTAACCCTCAATATTTTCCATCAATGGCAACCTCGAACTCCAACTCCAACTCCAACTCCAACTCCAACACCACAAGTGTGAGCATGAAGCTCCTGGTGGACTCAACTCGTGGCAAAGTTTTGTTTGCAGAAGCGAGCAAGGATGTTGTTGATTTTCTCTTCACTCTCCTGTCTCTGCCTGTAGGGACTGTGATCAAACTCCTCTCCAAAGACGGCATGGTTGGTAGCTTGGGAAAGCTTTATGAGAGTGTCGAAAATCTCGATGACACATACTTGCAACCCAATCTTGACAAGGACATGTTGCTGGAACCAAAGGTAACAGTTGCTGGTGCCAATATCCTTCCTTTGCTGACCAACAACGTTGACTCGAATGCTAAACAGTTCTACCTTTGTACACGTTGCAATCGCCGAATTTCCGATGTGTCTGGAACTGTTTGCCCAAATTGCAGTCGTGGCATGTCCACTGAGGTGACTTATGTTTCTCCAGCAGCACCTACCGTGGCAAGACCCAGCGAGGGAGGGTATGTCAAGGGAGTAGTGACATACATGGTCATGGATGACTTGGAGGTGAAGCCAATGTCTACCATTTCAAGTATAGATATGCTGAACAAGTTCAATGTGAAGGAGATTGGTGCTCTTGAAGAGAAAGCGGTTAATCTTGGCATGGAAGAGGTTTGAATTATTCCTAACTTATTTCCCATATTTATACATGCTTTTGAGTTTTTAATTGTAGGCCAACTTGCAAGTTGCATCAAAAATGTTATTTCCTTATGTTGGACAACAATTAGAATATAACCAAATAATAGTATGAATATATTCTACATATAATCAAATCAATACAGACTTGAATAGATGCTATAGTCCTGAGTTACAGTGTCTTTTAGACAGTATTTCTCCTCTATCCTTGTATATATATATATTCGCCAAATATATATGTATTCCAAGTTCAAACCAAGATGAGGCTCGACTTTGGGCCCACTAGGCACATACCCTATTTAGTATTTCTAAAATGTTGGTGCTTATAAACCATGAAAGAAAACAACTCCCTTCCAATGTGGGACTAAGTGAAATTGTATTTTCCTATACAAACTCACCTTCTAATTCGTGTCTGTTTATTTTGAAGCTTATTCTTTGACATTGTATGTTTTATATATATATATATATATATATATATATATATATATATATATATATATATATTTTTAATTTTTTTTTTCTGTTGGTAGGGTTTGAAGCTGTTGAAAGCATCGTTGGAGACCAGTGCAGTTCTTACAAAAGTGTTCCTGGATAATAAGAAGGCATAAAATGTTTCTGCATTATGAACTCATCAGTTTCGTATTTCTTTATGATGTCAATTTGGAGCTTACGTTATTTGGGATTTAAGGATATGTAATAATAAGCTTTTCTAATGTCGGTTTGTTTGTTTGTTTGTTTATTTCGAAACAATCAATATTTTTTTCTGCATGTTTTTTTTTTTGGTAATTAAAATGAAGAAATTTTTAACTCATATGTTAGATGTATATAATTGAGTGTCTTTGAAAATTTATAAATTTGAAATAGTGATTAGTGAAGAAGAGACGCATATAACAAGTTGGCCTGTGTTGGGGTTATTGAATCCTAGACACCAACATTGGTGGTGCGCTAATGTTCCTGATCATCTGCTGAACAATGATGAATCATTGGCTAAAAAGGTGTACATGTCCGCGTCGGAGCTACCACCGCCGGTATGTAGCCGAGATGACCCTAGAGCCATTTGCCCCAAGTGCAACTATACTCTCTCCACACAGGTGCCTTATGTCGCTGCACAGGCTACCGCGGAAGGATTGTCTGGTGTGGCGGTGAAGCAGGGTATGTGAAAGATGTTGTTACATACATGATAATGGACAATTTGGAAGTGAAGCGCTATGTCTACCATATCGTGCATATTTTGGGGAGCATGTGAATTTTCAAGTTCTTTTCTTAATTGATTCAAATTGGGGAGCATGTGTATATGTTTCGATTTCTACTCTACACACTCGATCGACAAACAGACGATAACCATCATGCATTATTCTGTAGGCTCTACTTTGCCGCAGTTCTTTTCTTTTTTGTTTTGGTTGGAGGTGGTGTTGTTATTCAAAATGATAATTTTCTTTTCATTAGTTCTTAGGGTCTGAAATTGCTGAAGGCATCATTAGAATCCAATGCAGTTGAAATTGCAAGTTGTGTGGCTCCAAGATGTTTTTGAGACTCATGTATTACACTCTTTTGCTGTTGATGAATGAATCACTTTCTTCATTTTTGCTTCTTCCGTTAAAAAAGAAGAAGTTTGTATTAGTCATTTTCTCCGGGAGGCAAACATGGTTGCGGATGCTTTGGCAAGCATGAGTAACTCATACTCTGATACAGTCATTTGGTTTTCTCTGTACAAATACAAAAAAGTGTCTAAGAATTCCAAAGGGATTTTATGTATATTGATCCGGCCAACTAGTCTAATTCACATATTCTATATATAAAAAATAAATAATGACATACGCTAACATGGAGAAATGATAGAATAGTACCGTATCACCACGTCAGCTGGTGATACTTCCACTCAAAATACGCCATGTGTCAATTATTTTTAAATAAATTTGATTTTTTTTTCGAGCTGTATTTAAAATTCATTATTTACATTTAGAATAAAATTTTAGAAAGACAAAAAACAAAAGACGCCATAACCACCTCCCTCCCACCCCAACCCAACCCAATTTCCCCACTCCCACTGCTTGCCGCCCCTCCCTCTCTCTCTCTCCATAAAAATCTGCAAGATCTCTTAAACCATAGGAGCAGAAAACAAAACCAATATCATATATTCTAAGTATGTCAGGAGTATCCATCACTTAAACCCAGTTCGAAAAATAATCTAAATCTTCAACTTGGGTTTTCATTTTCAAGCATAGCTCAAGAAAAAAAAAAGTAAACTGTAAACTGGGTTGGTGTTTTTTTGTCTTAATATGTATCAGGAAGTGAGTGATGGAGGAGGAGGAGGAGAAGGAGAATCTTAATCCCTTTGGTAATATTGTGGAGAAAAATCAGCCCAAAAAAAAAGGCGTTATGATGCTCTCTGCACATTGATCCAATGAAATAGAGATATGGTCGTTGTTTATGGAATAGAGATATGGACGGAGGAAGAAAATGATAGAGAGGGCGCGTCAGTCAAGGGAGCCAGGGTTGGGGTGGGCGGTGGTTCTTCTGTCTTTTGGATATTCTTATTTTCTCAATTTTATTTTAAAGATAAAAAAATATTGAAAGTCCAGCTGTATAAAAAAGATTTAATTATTTAAAAATAATAATAATACGTGGCATATTTTGAATGGAAGTATCACCGGCTGACGTGGTGATACGGTATCATTGTATAATTTCTCGCTTACATGTATATTATAGCATACTAGTACTAACTGAAATTACAATACAAAGTGTTCGCAAAAATTTTGAACTACAGTAACCAAACACTTCACTTGTCTAAAAGGAGGGGGATTTTAGTGAAATTTTCAGCACACATTAAAATTCAATTATAATTCAAAAAGTGGAAAATTTACTTAACAAAATTAGAAAAAATCACGTATTGGGCAGTTAACGCCATATCCATTTCGTTTGTTTTATTTCTTTTGGGCCTAAAATGAGGCCCAAGAATTATGTTTTCAGTAAAGCTCAAGGCCCGTAGCGAAGCAAGGGCATTGTTAGTAATAAAAAACAGAGTAGCTATATAAGGAGCTCAGATTCGTCTTCTCCACTCGAAAACCCTACACTTCGGCCGCAGCTGCTCCTCATCTACAGGTACTTCTTCAAGACTCCATCTTCGCCGCTATCTAGGACTCTTAGTACAGTTTTCTAAGCAATTTCATTGACGAAGTGAATTTCTTAAGCTGAATTAGCTATGTACTTGGGCTGTGATTTAGCCTCTTTTTGTGTTTAATATTTTTACGATTTATCGCTTTGGTTATGCGTTTGAGATTTGTCTGTCTTCCTGCCTTTTTCTAATATCCGTATTGATTAAGTTTGTCCTTTTTTTCTGTTTGCGCAATGCTTGTCAGGTAGGTTTGTTTCTCCTTGAGCTCAGAGCAATGGCTCCTGCTAAAGGTACCTCCTTTTTCATAGAACTGATATATTTTGTGTAATACCCAGAAAAGGAAAAAAATGAATTAGTGGGTTTCAATAGTTGTATTTGATGTAGGCGATTACTCTGTGAAAAATCATTTTTTTATGCCACTAAATCTCATTTCACTGCTTCTACGTTTCGTCGTTGTATGCGTGTTTAGAGTAAGATTTGCAAGCCAGTGGCCGAATCAAATGGCATGTGTATGTTATTTTCTATCTATTCGGTGAACTTTCATTTCGTTTTCAGTTACTGCTTTTGAAATGGTTATGTATTTATTTTTTGAGGGGTATATTGAGTAAGTTTGCATGATTACTTGTTTTGGGAAACCTGCGGGATAGGATTTATTCATTCACCTTTTAATTTTGCTTTGGGTTGCTGGGAAGAATGTCATAAGAATGTAATATTCATATTTTTCTTTAAGTGGTAGTTTCAGTCCAGGAACAACCGAGTTCCAGGCACATAATTTCATTTAATTGTCATATGCAACCTAAATTGTTATTTGTTTGCCTCTTGCAGCTGACAGCACGAAGAAGAGTGATCCAAAGGCCCAAGCCTTGAAGACTGCCAAGGCTGTGAAATCCGGCCCTACTTTCAAGAAGAAGGCCAAGAAGATCAGGACATCAGTCACATTTCATAGGCCAAGGACATTGAAGAAGGAAAGGAACCCCAAGTATCCCCGCATTAGTGCACCACCAAGAAACAAGTTGGACCATTATCAAATTCTCAAGTATCCATTGACGACTGAGTCTGCAATGAAGAAGATTGAGGACAACAACACACTTGTTTTCATTGTTGACATCCGAGCTGATAAGAAGAAGATTAAAGATGCAGTGAAGAAGATGTACGACATTCAGACCAAGAAAGTGAACACCTTGATCAGGTATATGTTATTAATTTATAGTCGTTTTAGCAGTGCTGAGGTTTCATTGCATGCTGATCAATGTTTCCGTATTTGTGCTGGTCTAATCATGGAACATGCTGGTTAAATGTCTGCATAATCATGTTGCTTTTCATGAATCTTAATCTAACCTGCAACTTATGTTGTGCAGGCCCGATGGAACGAAGAAGGCATATGTTAGGTTGACACCAGACTATGATGCCTTGGATGTGGCCAACAAGATTGGGATCATCTAAATTAATGTTGTGTTATCTTTTTATATTGAAGCCAAGTGATTTCCGTTCTTGCTATGACAGTTTTGTTAGTATTGCGCTATGTTAGTACTCCTGGAGTAGTTTGGTTTTCTTCAATTTGTATTTGATACTATATTCATCGTTTCCTTTTTCTTATGGCAATGGGATGCGATTAAAATTTAGTTCGGTGTTAATGCCTTAATATACACTGTCTTTTACCATGTTTTGAATTTTTTTTAAAACATAAGCAACCATTTATTTATGTTGGATCATTGTGCTGTTGACGAATTCTACCTTGAAAATTTTGCGGTATGGTATTTCTTTTGGTAAAGTATTGTGCCCTCGATATAAATTATTTTCAATTAATATCTGAAGGGCCTTTCTCCATTGCGAATTACATTGATGCGGATTCAATACGGATTTCTATTTTGATCCGTTAGATGGCTTGGGCGGTGGAGATTTAACACAACAAACAAGACAAAAAAAAATAAAAACCCATATCTGACTTTGCACCGCCATTTAAGAACAGAGAAACATGATACCACTACTCATCCCATGCTTTCTCTTTCTCATTTCATCTCTTCAATGTTCGATTTTTTTCATCTATCTTTTTTAGTCAAAATATATCAATGGAGGAGGTATGGCAAATGGGGCAGTGGTTGTGCAAACTGATCAGCAAAAGACCACTATTCTTCCCCGTGCTTTTCTGAGTTCTCTTCCCCACCTGAAGAGTTTTCCCAAGCTTTACTCCATACCAATAGCTCAAAGAACATAAATTTAGAACCAAAATATATCACACCAGACTAAATTGAAGTGCAAACGCTGACAGCAAACAAAAGCTTCTCCACAAACAAAGAGTTAATTTTTCTCTGGTTTTTATTTTTATTTTTTCTAACACAATTGGGTTTGGTTTTTTTTTTTTTTTTGGTCTGAAACAGGGGTTTGCTTCTTAGACAATGATTTCTGAGATGAGTTTTTAGAGCTGATTTTTTCAATAATTTATGGGTTTTTTTTCTTTCTTTTATGTCATTGTTTATTGAATCCGATATATATATTGACTCAAAAAGAGAGCTGAAAAAATCGAACATGGAGGAGATGAAATGGGAAAGAGAGAGCATGGGTTGAGTGGTCTGTTGTTTCTCTGGTTCTCCAATGGCGGTGCAAAGTCAGATATTGGTTTTTTTTTATGTCTTGTTTGTTGTGTTAAATCTCCACCGCCCAAGTCATCTAACGGATCAAAATAGAAATCCGTATTGAATCCGCATCAATGTAATTCGCAATGGAGAAAGGCCCAATATCTGAAAGGATGCATTTGAATGAAAAAGGCTGTGACATGATGTGCATCTGATGTGAATGCTGGTTAGGCAAAATATATTTCATATATCAATGACTATATAATATATTTATCCAGAAGAAAAATGCTTCTCCCCCTCTCCCACCCTCGCAAAAATACAAAATGAAAAAAAGGAAATGAAGAAAAAAGATAAGAACACAAAAGAAAAATGTTGATGAGCATAATGGTATTTGCTAATTGCAACCGAATGTGAGCCGTTCCTAATCAGATTTGGAAGCCATGAAACTCCATATCAGACTTTGAAGATTTTGAAAGAATCAACGACGGTGTGTAATTTGTCTTTCATCTTACCCCACCTCCTCTCATTGGCCCCAGTGGTCAAAGTGAAGAACTTGCCTGCAAACCAGAAACAAAACTTTACACTAAGATGCCGACCTACAAAACTATCTATATCTAAGCTGTGATTCAGGCGTGGTGAAAAATGATGTAGCAAATGCCAAGCCTGCTGAGAAATTGAATGAAGCAGAATAGAAGAAGCATTAAACAGGATGCATTTCCGAGTTTCATACCATTGCCAATAGATATTGTGCTGAGAGCGTGGCGAGTATAGTTTGGAGCCTTCGCAACGAACTCGAAAGTGTAATATGTTTTCCCATCAATTTCATGCTGTACCAGAGATACAAAAGCAACTAATCAGCTTTCAATTAGGCCATATAACCTAGAATCAAGGATAAAAATATATTAAAGTTCCATATAAGAAGGTAGCTACTGCATCTGCCATACTGTTTTATGCTACCTCCTGATCAACAAAAGTTTTGCAGCATTTCCAAACAGAAGCTCATTGGTTTCCTATTTTCACTTCTATCACAAATTTGCTATATGTAACTACATATTTCAGGAGATTTCATTGTTTTTAATTAGCTGATTGCTTCCCCTTCATGAAAGCATAAAAAAGTTGAACACATTATGGTAATATCAAGCAAAATCAAATCAGAGAACAAAACCTCTACTGCCTCAATCAGTTTTGTTTTCTGGGTGGGAGGAGCCAGAACCTTCTTGATTAAAGTTTCAGCCACCTGAGATCATTAAGTAAATGAGTATGGTAACTTACTAGTCTTTCACCCACCAATGTAAGGAAGGGCTGAGCAAAATGTAAACAGAAATTGATTTCAACCTCTGGGATTCTGGTTAATGCTAGAGACACAACACTAGTGGCAAAGATCACAGAGCTAACCTGTTGTGGGGGCCCGAATTCCTTAATGTCTTGCTTTACGGTTGGGAAGACATTCACACTTACAATCTCTAATGGCTCAATGACATCCTTGAAGACCTTGTCTTGACCTTCAACGGTTACTTCCTGCGCTCTCCCCAGAAAGAGAAAAAAAAAGAACCCATTGAAGAACTGGCCTTAACTTTAAATGTCTACCACCTCAATGATCAATTACCTAAGCCAGAGGTAGATAAAACCCAGAAACTCTCACCTGCCACCCAAAGGGATAAACAAATTCGTACCCGTCTGTCTTGTCCGTGACTGGCAGAAATCCCTTTTTATTTTCTGCAGCAACTGAGCCATATCAAAGGTGTTCTTTTAGATTATCAGTCATCATTAATCGAAGAAGGCAACGCTTTGCACACAGAATGGGCATTGTTGCTAGTGCATGAACACTATCTAGTATTTAGCATGGAATCTAGAAAACCTGGTACAACAAAGCTACACTTGAAAGGACAAAGTACAGAACAATTGAAGTTGTTAAAATTCCTTACATGACACAAAATGCTGGTTAGTTAGAAAAACCCAAGAAGCAATTGTCCCTGCAGCTAGTACTTGGCGTCTCCCAGATCTATCTGCCAAAGATAAACACAAACTTAGATGGAAATTCAAAAACAAAAATGATGGGTACCCAATGTCATCAATCAATCAGTATAATACAAAAGCCAAAAGTTGTGCCTAAAACTGCCAAAGATTATTACTTCTACCATGAATGAGTGATTACAATTTACAAAGGGAAATAATATGTAACAACAATGCAGATTAAATTCCACAAATATGGGTATAAAGCAAGAAGGACCTTGAGAAGGAGAGCATGTTGAAGATGCTGGAGTTTGCTCTGCTCTTACCAGGAACGAATTGCTTCTTCTACAGCAATGGAATGTGCTTTGCTTATGTAACTGATGCCATAAAACCCAAAGAATATTACCCAAGTGAAAAAGAAACAAAATTTAAACACAAACACTCATTGAATTCATAGAGCTACAATGGAAAACAAGAGAGAGAGAGAGAGAGAGAGAGAGAGAGAGAGGGATTTGAGAACCTTAGTGAAAGAGTTGAGCACAAGGGTCCTGTGGAGGGAAGGTGAGTTCTGCAGGGTCGCCATAGCCAGTGGTTTTTTTTGGAGTTTGTGAATTTTGTGAGTGAAGCAGGAACAAAAGTGGACTCGGGGTGTTTGTGGAGATCACCTTATCTATTTCCTTCTCTGTTTGGACGACTTATCTGTTATACTCGTTGAGCCACCTGTATTGGCTGTTGTTCGTTAAGACCTCTTGCTTGCCACATCAGAAAATAAAAGCGAGAAGAAAAAAATTACTGTTAAAACTTAAAAGTGCACCTAGAAACAAAAACCCAATTGACTTTAAGGCTTATTTGTAGCAATGGTCCCTCAACTATACTCGGAGTTACATTTTGGTCACTCAACTCAAATATTAGTTGCAGAGGTCACTAAATTGGGTGTTGTGTTGCACCATTAGTCCCTGCCGTCAAGTCTCTCTAACGGCAGGGACTAATGGTCCAACACAACACCTAATTGAGTGACCTCTGTAACTATTTTTTGGAGTTGAGTGACCAAAATGTAACTTCGAGTATAGTTGAGGAATCATTGCTACAAATAATCCTAATTGAAAAGTCACATTTGCCCATCAATAATCTAAGAGATGTTTGTCACATCATCATTTTAAACAGAAAAAGTCACAGACTTGACGGTAGGAACTAATAGTGCAACACAACACCCAATTGAGTAACCCTTGCAACTAATATTTGAGTTGAGTGACCAAAATGTAATTTCGAGTCTAGTTGAAGGACTATTGCTACGAATAAACCTAACTTTAAATATTTTTTTATATAAGTAATATTGGGAGAGGAAGAATTGAATCTAGGATTTCAGATATAAGATAAATGCTCTTTTTTCATGATGTATGTGGGAAGTTTACTAATGATATTGTTGTCACAAGATTTGCATAAAATTCAAACCTTTTGATAATATATTGTTGGTTTTCAAAATTGCCATTATCTGTTTCTTTAAAACTAATGTATGATGTGATGAATTTAGTGGATCCTCTTTGTAATAAAAAAAAACAGTTGTTGGTCTCAGATTCATGTCCCAATGTAGGGCTGTATAGGATCTAAACCAATTCGTCAAAACTGACCAATCAAATCCAATTCAATCCAATTTCATTAGTTTCGATAATATTAGCGATTTGGATTGGATCCAAAAAAATAAAAAACCGATTGGATTGATTTGGTTAGTGAATCCAAAGTTTAAAATCCAATTCAAACCGAACCGATTCAACCTTTTAAAAATAAATGCAAATATTTACCTTTCCTAGTGTTCAAACATAAATCACATTTCACGTTTCACTTACACCAATACACTAACACAACTTTGTTGATATTCTTTCGAAAAAATATATTAATATAGCATAAAAATGTTAGATTTCTATGTTTTTGTGTTGACTTGAGCATTTCTTTTTTTAAGGAATGAATGTAACTTGAATTCTAAATGTCAAACTTCATGTTGTAGTGTTGTTTTCTAAAATTTATTTATGTCTATTTAGAACATACTTAATGATATTTTCTATAGGATTGAATTCTATACGCTTATCTTTCTGATTATCATATTTTCATAAAAACTGATCATTCAATCCTGAATTGGATTGGATTGGATCCTGACATCTGAACATATTGGATCATATTGTAAAATCTCAAATCCAATAAAAAAAATTGGATTGGATTGGATTGGTTGATAAAAATTTATTGGTTTCGAACCGATGTACACACCCTATCCAAGTGTTTAATATTGATGTTCCAAATACATATAATTAGTTATCAAGTCAATCATGTCAATTCAGATCTATCATCAACTAATCGTGTTGATGAAGTTCAATAATAATAATCAAAAGAAATTGTGCAGTATGATTTTTTTCTATAATATGTTTCTTAGAATGCAATAAACATAAAAACTTTGCTTTCATCATGATTACGCAGCATAATACTAAGCTAACACAACTGAATTGAATTCTACATTACATCAACCAAAAAGCCAATAAATGGTAATAAAATGCTTTTAAGAAAAGTTGGTTTGATTTTTTAACTACTTAAGACTTTGCTGCCGGATTATTGTTGATTAATTACAGATGCAAGCTCAACATCAAATCAAGGTGACACAAGCAACTTAAAATTCACATAATGAAGTGGTGCCTTTGCGGTTCCCATCCTTTTCGATGAATATAAAGATCCGTAGGAAGAAAGTAAAAGTTTATAATGTTAAGATAATTCAACAATTGTCGTTTGTAAGATTTGAACTCATGATTTCCTTAAATAAAATGAAGACCAGACATCACAAGACCAAACAATAATTGAAAATCGATCATAACTTCAACGGAACTTGAAAACAAAGCAACGAACTTTCTCATAAGTTATGCGAAAACATAGGCATTGTTTTCGAATTCAAACATGAATTCACATTAAGATTGACAATTCCCAAAGTGTGTAACAATATAACACATAACATATTTCCCTCAACATTATTTGTTTTCCTTTCAATGAGGAAGGAAAAAGGGGGAACAGCTTGGCAACATTACTCCAATAAACAAATGGTACCTACCAACCCAAAAGGCAAAATGAAAAAGAATGAGAGGGAACAGAGCAAATGCACTGGCACCAAAAGAAAAGAAAAAGAAAGCTCATCCCTTTCTCCTTCTCAATCATATCTCTCTTTTTGCTCCTCCTACACTCTTTACTCACACACATGACACCCCATAGACTCCCAAAAAAAAATCTTTAAAAAATTCCATTTAAATATAAGCGAAAAGCCAACTAATCTCCCCGCCCATATCACGGAAATCCACACGTGTCACCCTCCCACCTCCCAACCTCCTGGACTCTAACGTAATTTCAGCAGACCTCACACAGCACAGCTGTTCACACATTTACCAACACAATCATTCCCCGCCAAATTACCAAACTACCCCCAAAAAACATTACCCAGGTTGCAAATCCCTCCAAAACGCATATCTTCATCGCCGGCGTTTGACCGTTAACCAAAACAGAAATACGAAGAAGAACGATGTTTTCATTTTCATTTTCGTATTTTTGAAATTTTATTTTATTTTTTGGGTATGTGACAGTGGGAGTGCGTGGAGTCAATATTTCTGCTTCTGCTTCTTCCTTGTTTGTCTTTCTCCGCCTTGTTTGACCGAGTCGCCAGCCCATCGACGACTCGTTGTTTTTCGTCTTCTTCGTCTCATCTCTTCTGCTGCTTTTCGAAAAAGCAAAAAACAGCAGAAAATCACAGAGAAACCGAAACATCAAAACATCAAAATCTCCTCTAAATTTAGCACAGATCCCGCTAAATTTAGAGGGAGAGAGAAAAATAGGTACAATTAGGTTTAGGGTTTTTGGGACAGAGGGAGGTGTACCAGGAGGACAGGAAGCGAGCTAGGGACACAACGGTAATTTCTCCACCGCCAAGATGATGATCTCTCGGGGGCTGTTCGGGTGGTCGCCCCCACACATACAGCCCTTGACGCCGGTCTCCGAGGTGTCTGAGCCGCCCGAGTCGCCGTCGCCGTACATGGACCAGAGTGCTGACGCGTCAGCCCAGCCGATGGAGCAGGAGGAGGAGATAGAGGAGCCGGAGGAGATCGAGCCGCCGGCGGCCGCCGTGCCCTTCTCGCAGCTCTTCACCTGCGCGGACCGCCTCGATTGGGTTCTCATGACCGTTGGATCGCTCGCAGCCGCGGCTCACGGGACGGCTCTCGTGGTGTACTTGCACTACTTCGCGAAGATAATTCAGATACTCTGGATCGGCAAAAACCACCCAGGCGGCCCGCCGCCGACGCATGGAATTACCCCGGAGCAGTACCAGAAGTTTATGGATGTGAGTTATCTTGATTTATTGAAACCCTAGCACGTGTTTTTTCCGTTTGGCTGATGACAAAAAGGATTGAAACTGTGCTATTAAGTGAGTCTTCTTTTAAATTGAGCTGGAAACCGATGGTTTAAGTGTGGGACATATAGTATTCGAATTTATTGTTTGTAGGTATTTTTTCTTTTTGTTTTTTCGGTTAGCCTGAGCTGCTTTAAGAAGTTTGGGATGCAGTGTTCCCAATTAATCGTTTGAGGTTTTGTAGTAGCTTTAGTACTAGGGATAGAAATTTCTGTTTGCTGCTTAACTTTCCATGCGTAGATTTGAATCCTCTTGTTTGATAAAGGAAGATGGTTGTTTAATAGTAGTGTTGAAATCATCTAAAAGAAAGGGAAGATCTCATATGAGGGGCATAGGCTTATTCATTACTTGTTTTACCGCTGATAGATGTTCATAAGCAAGTGTTACTATGGTATGTTTGAACTGTTGCTTGCTTTCTGGGGTTTAATTGTTTTGCCACTGATTCATTTCCCAATCTATTGGCACACTGAATTACTGAGAATATTTTTATGCACAAAAAATGTATATTTTTGTCTTTGGAGGTGTGGTGGTAATCTTTTTCGCCTATCAACTTTATATGATTATGAGAGAGATATAGCATGTCGTTTATCTATTATGAGGTGCGAAATGTTTCAAGAATGTCCTAGTAGATGTATATAAAAGATATATATAAGTTTAAAGGTAATTCTAACTCAAGTTTTGTCTGACAACATTGGTTCAGAAGTTTTTGCATTATAGAAAAATGTGTGTAGTTGAAATAATTTATAAGAATACACAGCAAAAAGAATCTATTGATTAACTGGCGGCTTCTGATTTGTATTCAGACTTAAATTATAATTTTCTGTTTTTCTCCTTGGACTTCTATAGTAACCAAGAGTCTTTGTTGTCTTTCTGCACATTTTTGTATTCTTTATTATACCATCTTCTCAATGAGTATCAATGTATGAAATGGAAGTTGAAGGAATGAGCACATATTCAATAACTGTTTTATTGTCTGCTTGCAGCTTGCTTTATCCATCATTTATATTGCCACAGGCGTTTTTGCTGCTGGCTGGATTGGTAAGATGGATTTTTCATTAGAAGAATTAGTCATCACTGCATTTCTTTCATCACAGAATATGCTTCTATGCATTTGTACTAACTTTTTTCTATGTAATAGAGGTCTCATGCTGGATTATGACGGGAGAAAGGCAGACTGCTGTCATCAGGTCAAAATATGTTCAAGTATTACTTAATCAGGATATGAGTTTTTTTGATACCTACGGAAACAACGGGGACATTGTGAGCCAAGTATTGAGTGATGTGCTGCTCATTCAGTCTGCTCTTAGTGAAAAAGTATGCCTAAAGCTAATATATCATCTCTTTCCCTGTCCCCCTTTTCAAGCACACTTTTTTTTCCTGACAAACTTCTTACGTATGTGATCTCTCGGTGCATGTGTCTTGCCTAATATTTATATTGCACTGTGATAATGCAGGTTGGGAACTATATTCATAACATGGCTACATTTTTCAGTGGTCTCATTATTGGATTCATCAACTGTTGGCAGATTGCGGCAATAACTTTGGCCACTGGCCCATTTATTGTTGCTGCTGGAGGAATATCAAACATATTTCTCCATAGGCTTGCTGAGAATATTCAAGATGCATATGCTGAAGCTGCTAGCATTGCAGAACAGGTTTATTATTTAATATAATGAATTTCCATCTTACCTAACCAAGGACTCAAATAGAATTATTTCTTTGCCTCTTTTTTCAGGCCATATAATCATATTTGTTGCAAATAGTGTCACAAATAGTGTTTTTTAGTATCACATCTTTGAAATGTCTGGTTGATAGATCAATTATACTGATAGTCTTGGATATGTAATGGTCGTTCATATAATGAATTTCCATCTTACCTAACCAAGGAATCAAATAGAATTCCTTCTTTGCCTATTTTTTTGGGTCATATCATCATATTTGTTGCAAATAGTGTCACAAATTGCTTTTTTAGTATGGCGTTGATAGATCAATTATACTGATAGTCTTGGATATGTTATGGTCGTCATTTTGGCAAAGTGGTTAAGGGCATTGTTTCTTAAATTTCCATGCTTGTTGATTATGCAGGCAGTCTCTTACATTAGGACGTTATATGCATTTACAAACGAAACATTAGCCAAGTATTCGTATGCAACATCACTGCAAGCAACTCTCAGATATGGCATATTGATAAGCCTTGTGCAAGGACTTGGACTTGGATTTACTTATGGTCTTGCCATTTGTTCTTGTGCCTTGCAACTGTGGGTTGGAAGGTTCCTGGTTATGCAAGGGAGAGCTCATGGTGGTGAAATTATAACAGCCCTTTTTGCTGTAATATTAAGTGGCCTGTAAGCATCTTGTTTATGTTTTAAAATATATACATATATATATATATTATCTTTTCTCTAGGAACATATGCCTATAATTTATTCCTTTCTACTTTTGTGTTATTTCTGTCTTCATTTACAGTGGGCTGAATCAAGCGGCAACAAACTTCTACTCATTTGATCAAGGTCGAATTGCTGCTTATAGACTTTTTGAGATGATAAGTCGATCATCCTCTACCGTTAATCATGAGGGAACTACCCTAGTGACCGTGCAAGGAAATATTGAGTTTCGGAATGTA
Source organism: Prunus avium (assembly GCF_965620075.1). Taxonomy (NCBI): domain Eukaryota; kingdom Viridiplantae; phylum Streptophyta; class Magnoliopsida; order Rosales; family Rosaceae; genus Prunus; species Prunus avium. The sequence goes on from NC_142285.1 coordinate 38,787,303, forward strand.
TATTTCAGTTATCTATCTCGTCCTGAGATCCCGATTTTGAGTGGTTTTTACCTCACTGTACCTGCTAAGAAAGCTGTGGCACTCGTCGGCAGGAATGGTTCTGGAAAGAGCAGTATTATCCCCCTCATGGAGCGGTTTTATGATCCTACATTAGGTATGAGGGTCATATTTCTTTCCCATTGTGGTGTGTTTACACTTTTTCATTCAAGGTTCCACTGAAACGTTTAGCAAAAATTTCTGCTTGCAGATTCCAATGGTTTTTCCATTTTGTGGTGCAGGAGAAGTTCTTTTGGATGGAGAAAATATAAAGAACCTGAGACTGGAGTGGCTTAGAAGTCAGATAGGGCTAGTCACACAGGAGCCTGCCTTGCTGAGTTTGAGTATAAGAGATAATATTGCTTATGGGCGGGATGCTACAGTGGATCAAATTGAAGAAGCTGCTAAAATAGCGCATGCGCATACATTTATTACCTCACTTGAGGGATCATATGATACACAGGTGAAACTTGGAACACAAAATATACATTGAACCTATATCTGTTTTTATGTTAGTTTTTTTCTCAGCTGTTTTTCTTTGAAACTTAAAAAAAAAAAATTCATTTTGATCTTCACATTTCAGGTGGGAAGAGCAGGCTTAGCATTGACAGAAGAGCAAAAAATAAAACTTTCAATTGCCAGAGCTGTGCTTCTAAACCCGTCCATTCTTTTGCTTGATGAGGTCACTGGTGGACTTGATTTTGAGGCTGAAAGAGCTGTTCAAGAAGCTCTAGATCTCCTCATGTTGGGACGTTCAACTATAATTATAGCTCGGCGGCTTAGTCTTATAAGGAACGCTGATTATATAGCTGTGATGGAGGAAGGCCAACTAGTTGAGATGGGTACGCATGATGAGTTATTAACTCTGGATGGCCTATATGCGGAGCTTCTCAAATGTGAAGAGGCTGCAAAACTTCCTAGGAGGTATGGTAGAAGAACAGTTGTTCTTCCTTTAGCTTGGTTGAAGATTTCCTGTGATTATCTTTGCACTATCTGTTTGGAGTTGTATGTAACCACACAATAATTTCTATTTTGAAATGGATTATCATTTTTCTTCTTACCAAGTTATGTCTTTATGATTTCTGTTAATACAGGATGCCAATGAGGAACTACAAGGAGACTGCAACCTTCCAAATTGAAAAGGATTCTTCGGCAAGTCAAAGCTTCCAAGAACCATCATCTCCAAAAATGATGAAATCACCCTCGCTTCAGAGAGCTAGTGGCATGTTCCGGATGGGAGATGGCAATTTTAACTCACAGGAGTCACCAAACGCTAGGAGTCCTCCAGCAGAGAAAATGTTGGAAAATGGTCAGCCCTTGGATTCAGCAGATAAGGAACCATCAATAAAAAGGCAGGATAGTTTTGAAATGAGACTACCTGAGTTACCCAAGATTGAAGTCCAGTCTGTAAATCAACAGACATCGAATGGTTCGGACCCTGAATCCCCTGTTTCACCCCTTTTGACATCTGATCCGAAAAATGAGCGTTCCCATTCACAAACCTTTAGCCGTCCACATAGCCATTCGGATGATTTTCCCATGAAATTGAAGGAAGAAAAAAGCACACATCAAAAGAAGGCACCATCATTTTGGAGGCTTGCACAGCTTAGTTTTGCAGAGTGGCTTTATGCTGTGTTAGGAAGCATTGGTGCTGCTATCTTTGGTTCCTTTAATCCTCTTCTTGCTTATGTTATTGCACTGATAGTAACAGCATACTACAGAGGTGATGAAGGTCGTCACTTGAGTCAGGAAGTAGACAAATGGTGCTTGATCATTGCTTGCATGGGTATAGTGACAGTCGTTGCCAATTTCTTGCAGCATTTCTACTTTGGTATTATGGGGGAGAAAATGACAGAACGAGTTCGTAGAATGATGTTCTCAGGTGCGTGACTCTTTAATCTCTTATTAGTTTTAGATATTGCATTGTACCGTGTGGGCACTTTATCTTACATTTTGCAATCATGTGACAGCAATGCTGCGCAATGAAGCTGGATGGTTTGATGAAGAAGAGAACAGTGCCGATACCTTATCCATGCGCTTGGCAAATGATGCTACATTTGTACGGGCTGCTTTTAGCAATCGGCTTTCAATATTTATACAGGATAGTGCTGCTATTATTGTGGCTGTTCTCATTGGGATGTTGCTACAATGGCGATTAGCACTAGTGGCTTTGGCAACTCTACCAATTCTCACTATTTCTGCCATTGCACAGGTTTTCATCATATCTACTTAATAATGTAAAATTGTCCTGATATTTCTACACGAGTCGAGTTGTGTTTGTTTTAATTTATTGTTCAGTCAACTTGTGGATGACAGTTAGGGTTTCTATATATGCATTTTTTTTTTCTGTTTCTTGTAAGAATAGATTGTGGTTTCTCTGGTTGATCAGTTTGCCCCTTCTTTATTCTCCAAACTTTAATGTCAAAATTAGCAGTACCCATGTGTTGGTGAGCACCATTTAGTGGAAAGCAATCAACTTCTTAGGAGCTTCAAACTTTTGCATTGCACATTCCAATTACTAATTTTCAGTGCTTCCCATTACCGCCTTGGGAAAGGGCACGTATCCAAGGGAAACCTTTTTTTGTATAAAGCTGCATTATGATTATTATGCCTTTTACCTATGATGGATTTGAAAACTAAGTTTTGATTATCTTCAGGGATCTATTAAGTGATAATATGCCTGGCTTCTCTTTTATGAAATCATCCTTTTGGCTGAATTAGAGATACAAATCTAGATATTTATAGTTGGTGTTTGTTACATAGTGTTGTCTGATTGGGTTCTGTGACTTTGTCTTGTTTAAAGAAGTTATTTATGCTCCTCGTCGAATTTAGTACCCTTTTGATTTAATGATGCATTGCCATTGGTTTTTTGACCCAAAAAAAACCTCATTATTTTCAGGGAGTTTCACTAAAACAACCAAAATGGGGGCTGAAATTACAAAAAAACCCAACACCCAAAACACTTTATAAACACACCCAAAACCCATCATTACACACACTCAAAACCCATTTATAAACACACCCAAAAAATATACAATTGTTGATTTTGGGTGTGTTTCTATGTTTAAATAGTGTTTGGGTTTTTTTATAAATACATGTCTAGGATTGGGTTTATTTATAATAATCTATTATTTTCATTCTGAATGTTGCAGAAATTATGGCTTGCTGGTTTCTCAAGGGGAATTCAGGAGATGCACAGGAAGGCATCTTTGGTTCTCGAGGATGCAGTTAGAAACATTTACACTGTCGTAGCATTTTGTGCTGGTAACAAGGTAATGGAGCTGTACAGATTGCAGCTAAAGAAAATATTTAAGCAGAGTTTCTTTCATGGAATGGCCATTGGCTTTGCATTTGGCTTTTCGCAGTTCCTTCTTTTTGCCTGTAACGCCCTTCTTCTCTGGTACACTGCAATCTCTGTGAAAAAGGAGTATATGGATCTACCTACTGCTATCAAGGAGTACATGGTTTTCTCTTTTGCTACTTTCGCACTGGTAGAGCCTTTTGGGTTGGCTCCTTACATACTAAAACGCCGTAAATCTCTCATTTCAGTATTTGAAATCATTGATCGAGTGCCAAAGATTGAGCCAGATGAAAACTCAGCAATGAAACCACCAAATGTTTATGGAAGCATTGAGTTGAAAAATGTTGACTTCTGTTATCCAACTCGCCCAGAACTGTTGGTACTGAGCAATTTCAGTCTTAAAGTAAACGGAGGGCAAACTGTAGCTGTGGTGGGAGTTTCAGGATCAGGAAAGAGCACTATAATTTCTTTGATTGAGAGATTTTATGATCCAGTTGCTGGCCAAGTCTTACTGGATGGCCGAGATCTGAAAGTTTATAATTTGAGATGGTTGAGGAACCACCTAGGTCTTGTTCAGCAGGAGCCCATCATTTTCTCCACAACAATCAGGGAAAATATAATATATGCAAGGCACAATGCTACCGAAGCTGAGATGAAAGAGGCTGCAAGAATAGCAAATGCTCACCATTTCATCAGCAGCTTGCCTCATGGTTATGACACGCATGTGGGGATGAGAGGTGTTGACCTGACCCCAGGACAGAAACAGAGAATTGCAATTGCTCGTGTTGTGCTAAAGAATGCTCCCATCTTGTTATTGGATGAAGCAAGCTCGTCCATTGAATCCGAGTCAAGCCGAGTGGTGCAGGAGGCTCTTGATACATTAATCATGGGGAACAAAACAACCATTTTGATAGCCCATAGAGCTGCAATGATGAGGCATGTTGATAACATTGTAGTTCTCAATGGAGGGAGAATTGTGGAAGAAGGGTCCCATGATTCTTTAATGGCGAAGAATGGTCTCTATGTCCGTTTGATGCAACCGCACTTCGGCAAGGGTTTGCGTCAACACCGACTTGTTTAGGATGGGTCTTCAATTGTCGAGAATTCACATTTGGTTCATCTGTATAGTTCCCATTCCCTCATTTGGAATTGCTGGAGACATCTGCACCTGATGATGGATCTATCTGTGGGTTCCAGAGTAAGCTGGGGAGAAATGAGAATGAGATGCTGAGGGTTGTAACAATGTTTATAGCAGAATGAGGCATGGAATGCAGAGGCGGCGGATTCGTAGTTATATTGTTTAAATCTAGGGTTTAGGAATAGGGTTTTTGGTGTTTGGTTGGTCTTTGAGGATGTGCTACCTGGGCTAATTCTTTAGGAGGCAAGCATGGTTAGGTTGGTGTTTGTGCTTCGTCTCCATGGTATATTGATTGTTTTAAGCAGAAAAATGGGTATCAATTCAAGGTCTCTACTGAGGTTGCGGGGGTTTTCCCTAAAATTCTTAGTTTTACTTGGCTCACTCTTTGTTGTAACCTTTGTAAATATATAGATTATTTAATGCTATTAATTTTTTCCTGCTTGGTTCCACGATTTGAAATTTGCCCTGAATCTTCAATTATTAGATTGTGTTTTGCCTGTTCAAATACCTTAACCTTATCATTTTTAATCCAGTTGTTGAAGTTGATTCGGTGCTTTATTTTTTCGTCTTCTTCATTACTCTGTACATCCATGCTCGGTTGATGCAAAGATATAGAGAAGAAGCATATAGCAATGGATTTCTTAGGAAGTATATATATATATATATACACACCAAATGGGAATTTCATTCCTTAACACGAAAAACAAATCTTGAATTTCACATCGGCGATTGGCTTTCTCCATGACATTGCGTCTCAGATGTCAAGCATCCTGAAAGAGTCTGCTACCACTTTAAGCTGGTTGCGGTATCTTTTCCACCGCCTTTCATTTGCTACCACAATTAGGGTGTAAAATCTCCCTGTAAGACACAACATGCCAACTTAGTATTGAATTTTGGAACTATGTTAGCTTCTTCATTCTTGCAAGAAATGAGAAAAAACATGGAATCTTTGGTGTGTTAGGTTGTCCGACTGGGAATTTGGACCCGATAGATTCTTGTTCGAACGTGCGATCTAAATATTTGTTAAGATGATGGATGCTTACCATTTCCAATGGCTACGGTTGCAAAGGAATTGGTAGCAAAGTTTGGAGTTTGAAGTCCATACTCGACGGTGTAATAGTTTTTCCCATCTATGTTTCTCTGCACTCCATAGATAGCCAATGCAGGAGTTATGAAGATGTTAGAGTTGTACAGTGCAAGAGTTCTTCTATTTAAAGAGGATAAATGCAAAGAATACAACCTCCTGCATGCCAAATATAGTTGCATACTGGTTGGGTGAAGCAAGTTTATATCTAACCAAATCGGAAACCACCTGTTCAAAATGGAAACTTGTCAAGGGCCACTTAAAAAACTTTATAGAGAATATAAAACAACCCAAACCAAAAAATGCAAAGGTTTTACCTCTTCCATTGGACCCAATTCATGAATGTCTGTTTTATTTGTTGGTAAAAATCTCACTCTAACGTTATGCAGTTGCATATATCGGTCCTTGAATGCAGAGTCATGTGCCCTGAACTCAAAATCCTGAAAGATGAAACCGCAGAAATTATTCTGATGAAGAAAGAGATTTTCCCTGTGGGAAAAATTAGGCTTCTGCATAATGTTGATTTTCTTACCCTCCAATCATAGGGGTAGTAATAAGAATACCCATCTACTTTGTCAACAAAAGCTCTGTACTTTTCCGGTATTTCTTCACATTGAAGAGAATTGGTTACCAATTTATAATTCAGAGGATATAGTTTATAGAAATACAAGTTTAGGCATCATACCTTCAGCAAAGAGGGAGCTTGCTTGAAGTAGACTAGTAGTTAGTGCTCCCACTCCTAACAGTAGTGGCCTTCTCTTGTAATGGCCTGAATTTGATCAAGTTCATCAATCAGTTATGGATATAAAGCTTATTGGAATCTGATGAAGTTCGAATCAAAATCTTTCTTTATATGTGAGTATTTACCATTTTATAATGACAAAATTTTTTTATGGCCAACATTAGGAAGGAGGAGGGGAAACTCACACACACGGGTACTATGGGAGCTTGAACCCAATACCACTTGAGAGCACACCAAAGGTTTGAACCAATCCAACTAACACTCCGTTGGTTATAATGACAATTCATAAAACATATTCTTCAGTAAAAAACCATTTACATGATACAAATTAAACCAGGCAGTTAATCAAGAACAATGTAGGAGAAATTCTCTAGACAAATGCACACACAGCCAAAATTCACATAAATTGAAGCAAAACTCAGAAGCAATGTTGGGTGCCCATCAAATATGGCATGCCATAAATATGCAACACTAAAAGAAAGAAAAAATCTGAGATGGGTAATCTTACTTTCATCAATGGAGGCTGGCTCTGCTGAGCATGTGATGTTTTTGGAAGAAAAATAAGCAGTGGTGGTAGCTCGTGGCAACTCATTGTTGTGATTAGGCAGAGTTAATTGAAACTGGTGCAAAAACAAATACAGGGATTAGTCTTAACGAAGATCGCTCAAAGATATAAACTTGGTGCGTTTACCTTGTCAGGAATGGTAGTGGAGACCCAGCTCACTGAGAGGGATGACGAAATTGCCATATTTTGATTGTAAGAAGTGGATGGTGGAGACTCAAGCTTTCAGTTCGGCTTTTTGATGGGGGTTGAGTGGACTCTGGCCCGGCGAGCTCTTACACGGGACATGCACGTGACTAAAAAGAAGGCTTTATAGTATTTATTTTATATTGACCCATTGAGGCCTGGGTTACTGGCCCATACTCAATTATGGTTGGAAAGGTTTGGTTAGTTTCCTAATAGGATTAGGAATGGGAGATTTTGCCTATGACTTGCGTGACAAGAGAGGTACTTTCCTAAGCACTATATAAACAGGGACTTCCTTGCTAGCCTAACCTAATTTTCTATTTGAGAGATCAAAATTATCAATATGGAAGTGGACGGAGAAAATCATGATGAGGGTTTGGAAAGAAATTACCAGAGGAGGCCACAAACACAAAGAAGAAGTAGGGTGGAAGCAATCGAGTGGACGCTGGAGCACCACAAGCTATTCGTGGACGCCATGATCCGGTTAGATTTGGGAGATCTCACAGTTCGTACACCCAGGAGGACGATCCTGATGGTGGAGCTCATGAACAACGAGGCCTTCAGGCTTATTCCCCGCTCAACTCTCTTGCTCCACATCTTCCACTTTCAGCGTTTTCGGAGTAACCAGAAAGCCAGTGCTCACAGTGTTTTGATGAGAGACCTTGAACGGCTTAACATTAATAAGGAGGAGGAGGAGGAGGACTCGGCGTTTTCATGGACACCGGAGTATCACGAGAAGTTGGTGGAGGCAGTGATCCAGTTGGGTGGGCTTGGAAAGGCAACCGCAAAGCGCATTCTGAAGCTGGTAGAGCACCACCGTGGCCTCACCATTCGGGCAGTGAAGTACCATCTCTCCGTGTTAAAGGATTTACAGAAAAGGACTCAAACATTTCAAGAAAAAATCCACTCGTTATCTTATGAGAGATATACATCTAATTTAGTATAGTTGTATGTGAATATCTCTCTCGTCACATGAGGATTTATTGTGATTGTCTGGCTAGATTAGTTAATGAGATGTATTTTTTATTAATTGAATATGGATATTTCAGTTATCTTGAAACTCTTTGTTGTGGTTTGCTCATTCAGTGTTTTTTTTCTTTGTACAGATAGATGCTCATTCAGTTTTTAAATTTACCCTTCAAGAACTGGTCTTTTTGACATTTGAATGTATGAGTTTTGGTTACCCAAGATGATGAAAACAAAATAAAATATGATGAATTTCTGACTTTCTTTTCCAACACTTAAAACAAGTTTATTAACCAAATTGTGGATTTTATATTCCCTTTTTTAAAAAATGGACAGAGGTTTTCATGCTCTCCATTGTAAACTAGAAATTTTGGGCATAGGATGAATACATTAGAAAGAGGACCACTCCTTAAATCAAATCAAGGGGAGGAGCATGTGATCATCATTAATTATTTTTTTGCCAAGATCACACTTGAACAAAATTGCCATGCTTCTGTTGAGCACCAGCTTTTTTGTGGCTTAATTTAAACTAATTTAATCAGATCACATGCAACAAATCATTATCTATTTATTTATTAATGTAGCTGCATAATAATATATTGAATCTTTAAGCCTGGTCTGGAAGCAGCAAATGGTTTGAAAATGAAAGCAGAATACAGTTGGTCAACACTCAACAGGGAATCTGCTGACTGAATTAGAGAGAAAAAAAGAAAAAGAAAAAAAAAAGAGAATCTTGTGGATGGTGCCTTAAAGTAAGGGAAGATCTAAGTTCTGGAAGAGGTTTTAATGATTTCAAGAAAGACACATCACACTTAACACATTTATGAAATTTAGACTTGAATCTGACAATATGTTAACTGTATTTTAATATTCTTTATTAGACAGTCACTGGCTAGACCTTGGAAACAGCATCTTCACTCTTTATCATCTCTTTTTTTTGGTAACAACTCACTATCATCTCTTCAACACAAACCCAAACTGCCTCTTTTTCCTCTTCCACTGAGAAAACTCTCTCTCTCTCTCTCTCTCTCTCTCTCATATTGTGTTTTTTTTCCTTCCACAGAATCCCAGCCTTATTATTGTTAATTCTTCCCCAAGTAGATTGAAGAACAGGTATGCTCTGCTTTCATTTAATTCTCAAGATGAGGTATGTGCATACACAGCATTTACATACCAAAATCAAGGCAAGGTTACAGGCTATGTCCTAGTGATATTGGTAGAAATATTTCTCATTTCTGTATACAAAAATGGGTTGTCTAAATGGGATTTCCTTGATTTGCATTGTTCTTTGTGTTTCATCAATCCCATCAGTTGTATTTGTATATGCTTCTTTTGTTCCTCAAGATCAATTCTTTATTGATTGTGGGGGAAGCAAGGCAATGGAGTTTGGGGATGGCAGGGTTTTTCAGCCTGATTCTGGGAACCCACATGTTACTTTATCTTCACAAGGCCACACTGCAGTTTCAGATCCTGAAACCAGTTTGTCAAACCACTCAAATCTCTATACTTCTGCCCAGGTTTTTAGAGAAACTTCATCTTATACCGTTAACACTAAGCAGATTGGTCGTCATTGGCTTAGATTGCATTTTTACCCTTTTGAGAACCCAAAGTTCAATTTGAAATCTGCAGTCTTCTCTGTTGTGGCTAATGGAATTACACTGCTTCATGGGTTTTCTTTTTCGAAAGTTGGCAAAACCTCTCATCTAGTGAAGGAATATGTTTTTCAAGTCGATGGAACAAGTTCTAAGAAACTGGTTCTTACATTGTCACCTTGGAATGGTTCAATTGCATTCATCAATGGGATAGAGGTTGTTTCTGTGCCTGATGGGCAATTCCCAAGTACCGAAGTAATGCCTGTTCCATTGGGGCCTGCAGTTGATGTTCCTAAACATGTCACTTTCGAGACAGCTTATAGGATAAACATGGGAGGTCAACATATAATCCCCAAGAATGACTCACTGTGGAGGACATGGGATCCAGACCATGCTTTTCTTGTCAATGCTGCTGCGGCCCGGAATGTTGCAGCCAATCCCAGCAGAATCAAATACTCTGTTGGAGTTTCAGTTGAAATTGCACCAAATTGGGTTTATGCCACAGCTCAAGAGATGGCGGATGCACAGGTCAGCAATCAGAAATTTAACATTTCATGGGCATTTGAAGTTGAGCATGGCTTCAGCTATCTTATCAGATTGCATTTTTGTGACATTGTAAGTGTAGCTCTCAATCGTTTGGTTTTCAATGTGTATATCAACCAACAATCTGCTCTAGACTCTTTTGATATCTCAAGCAGGACAATGGCATTATCAGCAGCTTACTTCATAGACTTTGTGACAAATGTTTCGATGGGCTCAAATCGGATTTTGGTGCAAGTAGGTCCTCCTATGTTAAGAGACCTCTCATCCAATGCAATCTTGAATGGTTTGGAGATTATGAAAATGAGCAATCATAGACACAGCCTTCATGGGAATCTTCCAGGGAATCATAAAATGGACACAAGATCCCCTGCAGGCAAGAAAAAGTGGATGCTGCTTGCAATTTCTTCTTCGGCAGCAGGGTTTGTAGTTTTGGTGCTCATGTCAGCTGCCTTCTATTTGTATTGGCGTAAAATCCATCAAAAGAAGCTGAAGCCTCAGTGCTCAGCCTGGATATCATTACCTAGCCATTTGGGGATTTCTGATTCAAAAGTTTCCATTTGCAGTTATGATTCCACAGCACATTCTCTTAGTTTAGGTCGTATTCTGGCTTTCTCGGAGGTTCGTGAAGCAACGAAGAACTTTGACAAGAGCTTGGTTTTGGGAGTGGGTGGATTTGGAAAGGTTTACAGGGGAGTGCTAGAAAATGGGACTGTGGTTGCAGTGAAGCGCGGAAATCCAAGGTCACAACAGGGACTTATTGAATTCAGGACAGAAATTGACATGCTATCAAAGCTCAGGCACAGGCATTTGGTTTCTCTGATAGGCTACTGTGAGGAACTCAATGAGATGATCCTTGTTTATGAGTACATGGCCAAGGGTCCTCTGCGAAAGCACTTGTATGGTTCGAATCTTTCTCCGCTTTCTTGGAAACAAAGGCTTGAAATTTGCATTGGAGCTGCAAAAGGCTTGCATTACCTTCACACAGGAGCAGCAGAGAGTATAATTCACCGTGATGTTAAAACAACCAACATACTTCTTGATGAAAGCCTCACTGCAAAAGTGGCTGATTTCGGATTGTCAAAGCTAGGCCCTACATTGGATCAAACACATGTAAGCACTGCAGTGAAGGGTAGCTTTGGTTACCTTGATCCGGATTACTATCGTCGACAGCAGCTCACAGAGAAGTCAGATGTGTATTCCTTTGGAGTAGTTCTGTTAGAGGTCTTATGTGCTAGGCCTCCTATAAACCCTGCCCTCCCTAGAGAACAGGTTAATATAGCAGAATGGGTTATGAGTTGGCAAAAGAAGGGAAGACTAGAAAAGATTATAGACCCCCATCTTGGAGGACATGTCAATCTTGAATCTCTTAGAAAATTTGGTGAAACAGCAGAGAAGTGCCTGGCTGAATATGGAGTTGATAGGCCAACAATGGGAGATGTTCTGTGGAATTTGGAGTATGTTCTTCAACTACAAGAGGCTTCTATGCAAACTGTTTCATCTGAGAACAGTGCAAATTACATCCCATACATGCCAGAATGGCTCCCCCAAATGAGTGATCAAGAATCTGATGCAACATCAAGTGCTGTGTTTTCTGAGTTGTTGGATCCAAGGGGAAGATAAAATTATCAAAGGGGGTGAGCTATGATCACACACATACTTGTACCAATATTGTTTTTTTTTCCTTCTCACTTTGTTTCATGATTTATATTATATTATTGTTTGCAGATCAAAATGCACACGAAATATGAAGATTCCCTATTTGATTGATTTCCTATTTTCAGTTTACCTTTTTGTTTTTTATGAGTGTGTTGGGCCTGTGTTATGATCCAACAACTTGAAGGCCAACACTAAGTCCATATCTTAGGCCACTTCCAGCAGAGCCCGAAGGCAAGGGCTGGGGGCCTACTGTAGCCCAAAAACTGATTCCAGCAGGAGGGGTTGGCCCGGGCAAGCTGTGGGGGCCACGAGCCTGGGCTGGCCCGAAGGGGGAGGGGGCCCGAGCTGTTGCCTGCGGGCTGGATGACGTCAGCGCGCTACAGTGCAGCCAACATCTCTCTGCCAAGTGTCGCGTTCTGGGCTCTCCGATCAGAATTTTTCCTCCAATCTAACGGCAGCCAATTTTTGTGCAATAAAAAATTGAAAAAAAATTGAAATTTTTATATTTTTATAAATAAAAAACCCAAAAATTTTGTAATTTTTTTTTCTACAAATACCTACCAAAACTTTTCACTTTCAACACCAAATCCTCATATATTTTCTTCTAATTATACTATTATTCACTTTTTACTCAAGTATTGACAAGTACGAACCCAAAAATTTTATCCGAAAATATTGTCCAAATTAATTGTTTAGGTAAACAAATTTGTGAAAAAACAAAAAATTGAATAGTACTTGCCCTTTGCCCGGGCAACTGCTGGAAGTGGAACTTACTTTTTACAAGGCTGACACTATTCATGTGAATAGTGTCAGCCTTAGCCCCCCCTTGCCATGGCAAGAGTTTGACTGCTGGAAGTGCCCTTAGTTCAACCAAACTAAGTTTAAATTTAAATGGGCTAGAAAGATAAAGTTATATCATTTTAGAAGTGAGAGAAACGCAGACGTCGGTTAGGTCATTTGACTTAAATAGCGTGTTTGGTCCCTTACACTCGTGTTTGATCTCTCCCTTTATATTAGACTAGTTTAGAATATCGAACAAGAAAAACGTGAGAGAAAGAGTTTGCAAAAAGATAAACTTCAATCATACAAATGATATGATGCAAAATGATCCACATGATAAAACAAATCCTCCACTTTGGCTTAGCATCCAAGAATTGGTCGGTCCAATTATAACAAAGAAATTGATGTACCTCCTTTGTCGGCACACAAAATATTAGTTTGGAACGTTGTAATTAATAAGCAATTTATTTTTCCTACTTTTTCCCCAAAAAGAATTTTCTCATATTTAGTGGAACTAATAATGTTGATGGACCCTCTAATAATATAATAATATGAGACTCAACTCAACATTAAAATAATTAACAACATAATTAAGAATCTAATAAACATTATTTTTCTATACATACGACACATCACCGATTGAAACAATTCGGTCGTTGCGGGACCATGACGACGCAAGTTTTAATGCAGGGACCCACCGACCCGCTACGAAAACGACACTCGTTTTGAATATTCAAACGTCGGTTCGTCCCACTCCGAGAACTCGCCGGCCATTTCGCGCTCGCGCCACATAACCATTACACAATCATCAAGCGGGGTCCGCCACGTCACTTGGACGGCGATCCTAAATCTCCTCGGGCCAGTCTTTTTGCCGATTCAGCCGTAATGAAATTTCATCACCACCACAAACGTGGGAGAGCCGTACCTGGACGAACGACACGTCGCATTCAGGAGCTGTAAAGCGACCGACATGTGGCATCGAGAAAAACCCGCTCCAGTCTTGTCGCTCACTGGCCCTACAGATTTACTACATCTTTTTTTACCGCTGACCGGCTAGACCCGTTCCATAGCCGTTATTTCAGGTATTTATAGGGCAAATCCCACACTTGTAAAGTAAGCAGTCGACAGTGGAAGCTAAGAGCTACACAGAGAAACAAAAAGGATTTGAAAGAGGAATTTGAAGAAAATGCCAATCAATAGAATTGCAGTTGGGACGCCAGGAGAGGCAAGCCACCCTGATGCCATAAGGGCTGCCTTTGCTGAGTTTTTCTCTATGCTCATCTTTGTTTTTGCTGGGGAAGGCTCTGGCATGGCTTTCAGTAAGATCCTTCAATTTCACAATTTCAATATATCTGTCTACAAAATTGTTGTTACTTACCATGATATACATTGTTCATTCATTTTTTGACGACTTGACTGTTCAAGGTTGTCGATCGTAATCTCTTTTCACATTAATTTGAATTGGTTTATACTTTCTATACGTATGTGTGATACGCGAAAGATAAATGTTAGCTTGATATATGCATTTTTCAAAGTATGTGATTATCTAACCTTTTTTTTTTGCTTTCTAATTAAATCGGCTAATCAAGGGAAGTTAATTAATTTTGGCAGACAAGCTAACTAACAACGGGTCAACCACACCGTCTGGGCTTGTAGCTGCATCATTGGCACACGCTTTTGCACTTTTTGTTGCTGTCTCAGTGGGTGCAAACATTTCCGGGGGTCATGTAAATCCTGCTGTCACATTTGGTGCATTCATTGGTGGCAACATAACTCTGTTGAGAGGCATTTTGTATTGGATTGCACAGTTGCTTGGATCAGTTGTTGCTTGCTTGCTACTCAAGTTTGCCACCGGTGGATGGGTAAGTAATTAACTTGTTGGTCAACATGAGCGCGAACACGTGATGCTAGCACATCTACATCAATGACCGTGGTAGCATTACGTGCTCACACACGATTGACTGATGGTAGCATAATTCTTGTTGTCCAAGATAATTTGTTGATCTTACATGTTCCTAACTTGACGTTTCGATTATTCATTTAACCCCTGCAGGAAACAGCAGCATTCTCTCTGTCGTCTGGTGTGTCAGTGTGGAATGCTCTAGTGTTTGAGATTGTGATGACCTTCGGCTTGGTCTACACAGTGTATGCCACAGCAGTTGATCCAAAGAAGGGCAATGTAGGCATTGTTGCACCTATCGCAATTGGTTTGATTGTCGGTGCCAACATTTTGGCTGGGGGTGCGTTTGATGGTGCATCCATGAACCCAGCAGTGTCGTTTGGGCCTGCTGTGGTCAGCTGGTCATGGACTCACCACTGGGTCTATTGGGCTGGCCCATTGATTGGTGCTGCCATTGCAGCTCTTGTCTATGACAACATCTTCATTGGTGATGGGGCCCACGAACCACTACCCAACAATGATTTTTAGAAAGTTGTCATTGCTTGGTTAAAGATTTAAGGATGCAATTGTTTGTTCAACTGAAGGGGCTCATGGGAATTGAATGATCAAGTCATATTTCATGTACTTTTGTTGTAGGTTTTACTTTTACTAGTGTTTTGTTTGTGAGGAGAGTAGAACTCAGCTAGTTGGTTTGTCTTTTCTAATCTTTGGAAATGCATTGTTCGTTTTATAATCTTCTGCTTCAAATTGATCTGCTATCATTTACTTTTACACTGGGAAAACAAAAACACGGGTTGTGGTGGCCGATCGATGAAAAACATGTTTAAAAGATGAAAATATGTTAAGAACCACAAGTTTCAAAACATCTATGGGAAGTAAATCCTTAGACCCATGTGAAGAAGTTTTGTACACAACTCATTAATATCTTTTGCTTCTTCCAGAAACACAAGGGAACACTTGTTTTGCATCCTTTCCATGGTTTGCTCAAACTCTTTGGCCTCTCCCCAAGCAATTATCACTTGATGCTGCTGTGATTAGTGGCTCCACTGTAACTAGATCCCTTCTTACGCATCCTTTCTCATTCTCTTGATTTGTAAATCCTTCTAACTTAACTACTTTCAGATGAGCCAATATTTTATGGCTTTTGACTTCTCCCTTTCTAACTTAAACCCCAAAAAAACAGAAAAAAAGAGAGGATAGAGTTGTGCTTGCCAATGCCATGCAGTAGCTTTTAGGATCATTCTGCACATCATTAACATAGTATAAAACCACATAATTGTATAGTTTTATAAAACCACATAATTGTATAGTTTTGGAACTAAGAGAAGGGTAAATTGCAACAAACTTAATGGGACTTGTAAATTCCCAACTATTAGTCTACTCTATTATTCGTGTTTGTGTTTCTTGAAAGGAAACCAATAAGACATTGGAAATTTGTGCTTGGAGAATATTGTTCAGGAATAAGGAAGGCTAAAAGTTACTCTTGGTTCTTGTAGTTTGGCACTTCAACCACTTTTAATCTTGTAGTCTCAATTCCGTCAATTTTGACCATGTACGTAGTTTCATATTTGTAGCAATTCGAGGACACGTTAGTATTCCCATCAATTTCTTTGACAGTGCAAAGGGCAATTTGATCAACCCAAAACCCTTTAGCGTAAAAGCTTGTATGAAACTCTCCCCATTTCATATTGGGGCTTGAAATTGACTATTTGGGTTTAGGGTTCTTCAAAAATTGGGATTAGTGGTTGAATTTCGAGCCCAAATATGAAGTGGGGAGAGTTTCAAATGACCTTTTACGCTCAAGAGTTTTAGGTTGACGAAATTGCCTCTTGCATAGTTAAAGAAATTGACAAGAATACTAGCTTGTCCTTGAATTGCTACAAATACAAAACTACAATGACAAAATTGACGGAATTGAAACTACTAGGTCGTGGAAGTGTCAAACTACATGAATCAAAAGTGACAGGCAAAATTGTGTGATACTTCGGACAAAATGATTGTTTAACCTTTTGGTTTATTTACCAACATGGTAGGCACATCTTTTCTAAAAGTATAATAAAATGAAGTTGTTATTGGTACGCCAACAAATTTATTACGAACACTTCCTCCTTTATAAAAAAGATAAGACAAAAAAAAAAAATTATGATGAGTTTTTCGAAGTGCCCATAGCAATTCCTTAACAAAAATAAGAACCTAACTAAGACAATTTTTGTTAAGCGTCCACATTCTCAGGTTCTTATTTTAAGCGTATAGCCGCTCAGCACTGCGAAAAATAATTTGACAGGGAAAAAAAAAAAATCAAAACAATTTGACGGGGAAAATGAAGTCTTATGTTAAGCGTATAGCTGCTCGGCTATACTATTTATAGAAAAACCACCCCAGTAAAGCCGTGCGGCTATACTCTTCTTCTTATAAAAATTATCCCGAGTATAGCCACGCGGCTATAGTATTTTTTTTATAATAAAAAAGGGGAGTATCCCGTGCGGCTATACTCTTTTTATTAAAAAAACACTAGGTATCGCCGCGCGGCTTTACGATTTATTAAAAAAATAGGGACCGCCTGGCGCTTAGCGCCCACTTGGCCACGTGTCAAAAAGATATAGCCGGGCAGCTATACTATTTTTTTATACTAAAAACAGTAGTATAGCCGAACGGCTATAATAAAAAAAACCAAGAGTATAGCCGCCCGGCTATACTATTTATTGATAAAAAAAAAAAGAGGGCTCCGCATTTTCAGGCTCAAAATGTCAAGCCCAGGGCCAAGCACCGAACCACCCCTCCGAATCCTCCATAGGCTTCGGCCCAAAATAAATCTCTAAGCATGCACCAGTACGACGTCGTTCAATCGACTACGCTTGCCTCCGTTTTCTATACGAACCAAAACCTCAGGCCAAAACCTTAGGCTTTGGCGGCTTTGGCCCTTGCCTTCTCATTCTCTTCAGAGAGTTCTTCAGTAAAAGCCATCATTTCGAAAGAGTGCAGAGATGGTTTTGTCAAACAGAAGGCTGAAGCAAAAGCTAAGAGAAACACTAGCTCAATCCTTAGCAGAATCGGTAGCTAAAGCCGACCCGCAAACTGATGGGTCAGAAAACCCAGACCCGAATTCGGAGCCCCAGTCGCTGAAAGTGCTCCTGGACTCTGCAACCCAGAAACCCAGATTGTCCAAGCGAGAGAAACGTAGAAAGCTCCTTGCTTTGCGAGGTTCAGAGGCGGTGAGTGGGAGTGGCACTGGTGGCAATTTTGAGGAAAACAAGGGCGAGGAAGATAAAAGGGAAGTTGAGTCGGAGGATTTGGGGGATGAGAAAAAGGAGGAGAAGAAAAAGAAGAAGAGGAAGAGAGATGAGGAGGAAAACAATGGAGTTTTGAGTTCAGAGGAAAATGAGGTTGTGAAGGAGGCTAAAAAGCCAAAGAAAAAGAATAAGACGAAGAAGAAGAATAAGAAGAGAAAGAAGGAGGCAAAGAATGAGGAAGAGAAAAAGGATGGTGAGCTTGGGAGTGAGGAGCAAAGTGTCAAAGAGACAAATAATAACAGTGATAGGTAATTTTAGACGATACCCCTTGTGCTCAAATTGAATTTGTGCTTTTTTTTTTGTCAACTTTGTTTTGATTATGATATTGTTTAATTAGAATTTTTAGTTTAATTTTTGTTGTTTTGGTAAGTTCAGTTTCTCTGTTCCTATATTTTACCTCAACACTTGAACCACTAGTGTTTAGAAAGTGTTTAGTAGAAGATCAGTTGATTTTGTATGGGAGGAAATATAGATTGATCGGAAGATATCTGCTTTCTATGTGAAAATGTGTTCTATAGTTTTTGCCTCATTCTTTATGTGTTCTGTCATTTTGTTTAGGCAAACGAATGGGGATGTTCCTACAAAAGTTTATGTTGGAGGCATTCCTTATTACTCGACCGAGGACGATATTCGAAGTTACTTTGAAAGCTGTGGCACAATAACTGAAGTTGATTGTCTGAGGTTTCCTGACAGTGGGAAGTTTAGAGGAATTGCTATTATTAGCTTTAAGGTAAGAAATTTTGTAAATTATTTTCTGCATTTAATTTGGGCAAAATTAGAAAGCTGTGTATTTAAGTCCTTGCTAATGTAACTTAGAATTGAATTTCTCTTCACAAATCTTACAAGCAAAGTCTTGTGGTGGTGATGGTGAGCTGCCAAATTCTCCTGGCTCCTCCACTTTGGATATGACTGGTCAATATGTTTTTGAAAAAATCTTAAAAGTCAGTTAGTTGTATTCTTAGTGATGACACTAAGTAGCTGATCTGCCTAAATTCAGTTAAATAAGTTTTCTAGAATATTAGAAGTTTTATGGCCTAATCTGTGGTAGAAATAATAGCATCACACAACCTCTGAATCAATTTATGCTAATCTTTTGTTTTCGATTATTAATAAATATAAGTTCATGCTGAATACAAGATTGTTTATCGTTTCTCATCTCAACATTCTAATGTTTCTACAGACAGAAGCTGCTGCTAAACGAGCCTTGGCTCTTGATGGAGCTGAAATGTGAGTTTGGTTCTCATTGGTTATTCAATTTGTTGTAGAATTGACCAATTCTCACGTGATTCTAATGGAACTTGTTATTGTCTCAGGGGTGAACTATTTCTGAAAATCCAGCCTTACAAGGCAACTCGAGCCAATAAAGTATCTGATTTTGCCCCACAAATTGTGGAGGGGTACAATAGAATCTATGTTGGAAATTTGTCGTGGGATATTACTGAGGATGATCTGAAGAAACTTTTTTCAGATTGCAAGATATCATCTATACATTTTGGTATGGATAAGGAAACAGGGGAATTCCGAGGTTATGCTCATTTGAATTTCTCTGATAGTCTCTCGCTGACGCTGGCATTGAAGTTAGATCAGAAGGTTGTATGTGGAAGACCTGTCAAGATAAGCTGTGCAGTACCTCTGAAAAGAGCAGGGACCCCTTCAAATTCTGCACCTACAAATTCAAGTACTCATTCAATATCAGTAGCCCCAACCACAGGTGCCAATTCGATACCAGTAGCTATAACTACAGATACAGGAGCTGATAATACTGAGTTGAGTACCGTCAGTGGTAAGATTAAGAGAAGGACATGCTACCAGTGTGGTGAAAAGGGACATCTCTCATCCGCTTGTCCAATGGCATCAACTACGTTTTCAAGTACCCATTCAATTGCTGTAACTACAACTACAAGTGCCGATTCGATACCAGTAGCTACAACTACAGATACAGGGGCTGATGATATTGGGTTGAGTGCCGTCAGTGGTAAGATTAAGAGAAGGACATGCTACCAGTGTGGTGAAAAGGGGCATCTCTCATCCGCTTGTCCAATCACAGCAACTACGTTTTCAAGTACCCATTCAATATCCATAGCTACAACTATAAGTACTGATTCAATACCAGTTGCTGCAACTACAAGTACCAATTCGATACCAGTAGCTACAACTACAAGTACCAATTCGATACCAGTAGCTACAACTACAGGAGCTGATAATGGTGGGTTGAGTGCCATCAGTGGTAAGATTAAGAGAAGGACGTGCTACGAGTGCGGTGAAAAGGGTCATATTTCTTCAGCTTGTCCAAAGAAGCAATCTGCTGATAACAATGCAAGCATGCAGGCAGTGTCCTAAGTTTTCCTGTTAACTATATGTAGGAAAAACATATTATCCTTCTCATCAAACTATTATTTTTTCAAATAGGCTGAAAAGCCAAAGATTGCAGCTTAGTTTGAGGCAAAGATTTGTAGTACTGAGATGTTTCTTTCTTATTGATAAAGCAAATTTTGATTCTTGCTTAAACTCTCCTTGTCAAAAGGAACAATTAAGTGTTTTCATGTACTTTTGTTGTAGGTTTTACGAGTGTTTTGCTTTGGTTTTATGTTGTAAGAGGACAGTAGAGCTCGGCTAGTTGGTTTGTCCTTCCAAATCATTTGAAATGCCTTGTTTGTTTTGTAATCTTCTGCTTGAAATCGATCTGCTATCATTTACTTGAATAGTGGGAAAATAAAAATATGGGTGGGTGTGGCAGATTGAAAAAACAAAAAACATGTATAAAAGATGCAAATATATTAAGAACCACAAATTTCAAAATATGTATGGGAATTTGGGTTGGTCTAAGAAGCAAATTATAGCAAATCTTTAGACCAATGTGAGCAACAGCTCATTAATATCTTGTTCCAAAAACACGAGGGAACTCTTGCTTTGCATCCTTTCCGTTCCATGGTTGCTCAAACTCTTTGGCCTCTCCCCAAGCAATTCTCATTTGATGCTGTTATGATTAGTGGCTCCACTCCACTGTAACTAAGGGGGGTGTATTCAATTGGGATTTTAAAAGATTATTTTGAGATGAATAAGTCATGTGGTATTCAATTAAGACTTT
This sequence comes from Prunus avium, assembly GCF_965620075.1. Lineage (NCBI taxonomy): Eukaryota > Viridiplantae > Streptophyta > Magnoliopsida > Rosales > Rosaceae > Prunus > Prunus avium. Next base: position 38,808,167 of record NC_142285.1, read on the forward strand.
TAAATAATCTAAACAAGTCTTGTGGTATTCCATTAAGATTATTAGGATTTTTAAATGAGGGTGTCGAAATCTAGCGGTATTCAATCAAGACTTTAAATAAGTAACAAAAAGTCTTATGGTATTCAAAACTGTGCTAATTTCAAAGGATTTTTTAAAATGTGAGATTGTGTGAGATTTTTTAGCATGAGGTATAAATACCAAGCTCTATCTCAAATCCCATCCTAACCCATCAGACTTTTCACGTGAGATTTTAAAAAAAAAAAATTATTTCCTCACCTTGACCTCCACCCAAACGGTTGGGCACTGGTTATAAACCATGGCAACCAAACCACCACTAACGACCACTGGGTATAAAAAAATGTTCTTTCCTCACCTTCCCTCACATGAAGACCAAACCACCTTCAAAACAAGAGCTACCAGCTGTTGGGTTATAAGCTTCTAACATGTGGGCCTTCACACATCTATATGACAAAGCTGGATGGCTGGGCAAAAATTGCCCACCATCTGTTCGACACAAACACCCAAAGGGTGTAGCTTTTGTTTAGATTAGTTACTAGAAAGTTGTTAATAGAATACTTGTTGTGGAAGAGCTTGGCATTCAAATGCAACTCGTGTATTTGGGATGGTGGTGGTGTGGACCCAAATGCGATGGTGATGCAAGCAAAGGCTTGGTTGGCTGAATATCAGCAAATAAGGGATGACTTGGTCTCCAATATCCCACGCTCAGCTCCAAAAAGATGGGTAGCTCCAAGAGATGACTTTGTTAAGATTAATGTGGGTGGCGCTTGGAAAGCTGAGGATCGTAATGGAGGTCTAGGAGTGGTGGTACGGGATGAGTGGGGAACCTTCATTGCAGCTTGTGTGCGGCCAGTTAAGAAGGCTAGGTGTCCTGAGCAAATCCAGGCGCTGGCTCTCTTAGCTGGGATGCAATTGAGTTTCAATGATATTTTGTTTCAAGATTGTACCCCTACTTGAGTTTTCAATGAAATTTCATCTTTTATCAACAACAAAAATAGATTTTGATACAAATAAATGATTTTAACAGAGGTGAGAACCAAAAGCATTGAAATTGTTGGCATTGATCGATGTGATGTACTGATAAATAGTTTACTTGAAAAATCCATACAAAAGTGGAATGCAACTCCACATACCACAATACACAAATGAGAGTGTGTGTGGTGGCTGTGGGAGGGTATGCTGCCGAGAGTGAAGGTTAGCTTTGTGGGTGTCGGGATGGTGAAGAGATAGAAACAATATTAGCATTTCATTTTTAAGGGTTTATTTTTTCTAAATAAATATTATGTCGATCCCAGAAGAAATTTATGTGGTCCTTTCAAATCTTATAAATTTTGTAATAGAAATCTCTAAAATCATAAGTAAAAAATCTTGATTGTATAAATCCATTAAAAAAATCCTAAAAGTAATTATATTCTGCTTAAATCCGCAAGACTTTTTTTATCCCTAAATAGTCTTTTAAAATCTCAATTGAATACACCCCTAAATCTCTTATATGCTCGGAAATTTCCTTTTCTGCTTTATTTCCTTTTCTGTCCCTTTTTTTTGGTCGGAAATTTCCTTTTGTGTTCCTTGGGTACCTAATAATTGATATAAGAGCCGTTCCGACCATGGGACAGCATGAATATCCACCAGCGACGCTGCCTCACTATCTTCCACTCGTCTATTTTTCCGATCCTACACTCCCACCGCCATGGACTGGCATGTTCGACGGTAACCTTGGGGTGGTATACTATTGGAACCCCCAAACCAACGTTTCTCAGTATGAACATCCGGCCTGTTCCAGTTACCCAACCACCCATCTCATCAATTCTCCAATCCCCCAATTTTGGAACTCACATGTGCCGCTGGACTACAAAGCCAACTCGCTTCACCGTCTCACAACATCGACGCCCACCGATCTTGCTGCACCCTCTGACGTGGGAACCGGCTCCGTTGCACATCCGCTTCATACCTCTATGGAAATCCGAGACCCGAATTCAAAGCCCCAGTCGCTGAAAGTGCATATGGACTCTGCAACTCACAAACCCAGACTGTCCAAGCCAGAGAAACGTAAAAAGCTCCTTGCTTTGCGAGGTTCAGAGGCGGTGAGTGGGAGTGGCAGTGGTGGTAATTTTGAGGAAAACAAGGGCGAGGAAGATAAGAGGGAAGTTGGGTCAGAGGATTTGGGGGATGAGAAGAAGGAGGAGAAGAAAAGGAAGAAGAAGAGGAAGAGAGATAAGGAGGAAGAAAATGGATCTTTGAGTTCTGAGGAAAATGAGGTTGTGAAGGAGGAGGCTAAGAAGCCAAAGAAAAAGAATAAGAAGAAGAAGAGAAAGGAGGCAAAGAATGAGGAAGAGAAGAAGGATGGTGAGCTTGGGACTGAGGAACAAAGTGTCAAAGAGATAGGTAACGACAGTGATAGGTAATTTTAGATAGTAGCCTTTGTTGAATTTGTGTGTTTTTTTTTTGTCAACTATGTTTTGATTATGATATTGTTTAATTTGTTGTTTTGGTAGGTTCAGTTTCTCTGTTCCTATATTTTACCTCAACACTCGAACCACTAGTGTTTAGTAGAAGATTGGTTGATTGTGTAAGGTATGGGAGGCAATATAGATTGAATGGAAGGTATATGCTTTCCATGTGAATATATGTTCTGTATTTTGTGCCTCATTCTGTTTGTGTTCTGTCATTTCGTTTAGGCAAGCGAATGGGGATGTTCCTACAAAAGTTTTTGTGGGAGGCATTCCTTATTACTCGACCGAGGACGATATTGGAAGTTACTTTGAAAGCTGTGGCACAATAACTGAAGTTGATTGTCTGAGGTTTCCTGACAGTGGGAAGTTTAGAGGAATTGCTATTATTAGCTTTAAGGTAAGAAATTTTGTATATATTATTTTCTGCATTTAAGTTAGGTACAATTAGAAAACTGTGTATTTAAGTCCTTGCTAATGTAACTTGGAATTGAAATTCTCTTCACAAATCTTACAAGCAAAGTCTAGTAGTGGTGAGCTGCCAAATTATCCTGGCTCCTCCACTTTTGATACGACTTGTCAATATGTTTTTGAACAAATCTTACAAGTCAGTTAGTTGTATTCTTTGTGATGACACTAAGTAGTTGATCTGCCTAAATTCAGTTAAATAAGTTTTCCAGCATGGTAGAAGTTATGTGGCCTAATCTGTGGTAGAAATAATAGCATCACACAACCTCTGAATCAATTTATGCTAATCTTTTGTTTTTCGATTTAAGTTCATGCTGAATACAAGATTGTTTATCATTTCTCATCTCAACATTCTAATGTTTCTACAGACAGAAGCTGCCGCTAAACGAGCCTTGGCTCTTGATGGAGCTGAAATGTGAGTTTGGTTCTCTTTGATTACTCAATTTGTTGTAGAATTGGCCAATTCTCTCGTGATTCTAATGGAACTTCTTTTTGTCTCAGGGGTGAACTATTTCTGAAAATCCAGCCTTACAAGGCAACTCGAGCCAATAAAGTATCTGATTTTGCCCCACAAATTGTTGAGGGGTACAATAGAATCTATGTTGGAAATTTGTCATGGGATATTACTGAGGATGATCTGAAGAAACTTTTCTCAGATTGCAAGATATCATCTATACATTTTGGTATGGATAAGGAAACAGGGGAATTCCGAGGCTATGCTCACGTGAATTTCTCTGATAGTCTCTCGCTGACGCTGGCATTGAAGTTAGATCAGAAGGTTGTATGTGGAAGACCTGTCAAGATAAGCTGTGCAGTAACTCAGAAAAGATTAGGGACCCCTTCAAAATCTGCACCTATGACTTTGAGTACCCTTTCAATATCAGTAGCCCCAACCAAAGGTGCCAATTCGATACCAGTAGCTACAACTACAGATAAAAGAGCTGATAATACTGAGTTGAGTACTGTCAGTGGTAAGATTAAGAGGAGGACATGCTACCGGTGTGGTGAAAAGGGACATCTCTTGTCCGCTTGTCCAATTTCAGCAACTATGTTTTCAAGTACGCATTCAATATCCATGGCTACAACTACAAGTACTGATTCGATACCAGTAGCTACAACTAGAAGTACCAATTCGATACCAGTAGCTGCAACTACAAGGACCAATTCGATACCAGTAGCTACAACTACAAGTACAGGAGCTGATAATGGTGGGTTGAGTGCCGTCAGTGGTAAGATTAAGAGAAGGACATGCTACTGGTGTGGTGAAAAGGGACATCTCTCATCCGCTTGTCCAATCACTACAACTACGTTTTCAAGTACCCATTCAATATCCATAGCTACAGCTACAAGTACTGATTCAATACCATTAACTACAACTACAAGTACCAATTCGATACCAGTAGCTACAAATACGAGGACCAATTCGATACCAGTAGCTACAACTACAGGTACAGAAGCTGATAATGGTGGGTTGAGTGCCATCAGTCGTAAGATTAAGAGGACATGTTACCGGTGTGGTGAAAAGGGACATCTCTTATCCGCTTGTCCAATTTCAGCAATGTTTTCAAGTATCCAATCAACATCCATAGCTACAACTACAAGTACTGATTGATACCAGTAGCTTTAACAAGAAGTACCAATTCAATACCAGTAGCTACAACTCAATGTACAGGAGCTGATACTGGTGGGTTGAGTGCCATCAGTGGTAAGATTAAGAGAAGGACGTGCCACGCGTCTGGTGAAAAGGGTCATATATCTTCAGTTTTTCCAAAGGAGCAATCTGCTGATAACAATGCAAGCATGTACAGTGTCCTACGTTTTCCTGTTAACTATATGTTGGAAAAACATATTATCCTTCTCATCAAACTATCAATTGTTCGAATAGGCTGAAAGCCACAGATTGCAGCTTAGTTTGAGGCAAAGATTTGTAGAACTGAGATGTTTCTCTCTTATTGATAAAGAAATTTTTTATTCTTGCCTAAACTCACCATGTCAAATGGAATGATGAAGTGTTGCCAACGGGATCTAATCTAGTGGAAAAGAGTATTGACTTGCAGACCTGTGATATCAGGTTCGAACCTTCGTGGTAGATAGGGTTAATGTGTATGTGTATTGATTGTATTTGTAACATTTTAAAAAACAAAAAAACAAAAAGGAACGATGAATTGTTTTCTCTTTTGCTCATTGTAAGTATATGAAAACTGAATTGGTATTCTTCTCACTGTTGGAGGAAAGTATATATAGCATATATATCTGAGTTAGCAGTCTTAACACTTTGTATATGTTATTGAAAAGACCAAGGATTTTTATCTGAGTTAGCAGACTATGGTTTTATTCGAAGATGGGCTTAACTGAGCCTGAGCCAACCCAACCAAGTACATTAGAACATTTATAGGCCCATATACTGTCAGATATACAAAGCCTTGTGGGGCCATGTATACTGTACACACATTTTTACGTAGTTCCATGTTTCTTTGTTCCCAAGGACAAAAATGGCTTTTTATTCTTCTCTAAATAAGATCAGAATTTTTTATTTTTTATTTATAAATAAGATCAGAAAAAGTTTAAGAACACTGGTGTGTGATGCGTTCCAAAACTTTTGATGTCTAATGAGCTCCCAAACCATCATGAGCTGAGACGAAAGTTCACTTTATATTTTCTTTCAATTTGTAATTCTTATTACTTGGAAAAAAAAGAGAAAAAAAAAGGAAAAAGATTGAACCCTCAATTTTCTCACCCTACCTGGAATGTATGTCTAAATTTTACATAAAATGAATTCATCTACCCTCCATTTGAATGGAGAAAAATAACTCGGAATTTAACTAAACATAAAAAATTGAAGAGGATTCAGCTATAAGTCCGGAGTTTTCTTGGGAAGGATATAATTTGGTTACATATAAATTTAATGAAGTATATATTACGGTCTTCAGTTTTTTTATTGGAAAAAAAAAAATCAAATTAGAAGCTGTTAAGATGAGGTGGAGAAAAGCTTGGAACTGGGTTCAAAAGTAAAATTGCAAGGAAAAACAAAAAAGACAGATTTGGGAGCTGGGTCAACCATCATCCCTTCATAAATTAATGACACCAAACATCCCATTTCCTTCTTACAAGCACGCCATATTTTTTGGCTGCCATTGGATGAATTTTTCCACTTCAATTTTAACTTTTAGTCACCAAAATACATTGCTGGTAAAATACTTCAATATTTTTTTGTTTACAATAATATGCGAGTATCATGCAAACTCATAATTTTTTTATTTACGGCACAAAATAAGTAAATAAATAACAATTGGTAGTGAGTGATGCTTTGTTGAAGAAACTTTTTTTTAATCAATCAGAGATGGGAATATCTTTTACGGTCTAGTCCAATGTAAAGTCCCTTGACTTATGGACCAATGATCTCAAGTTCGAGCTCCCGAAAACATTAACAGTGTGCGTAAGAAAACCCCCGTCTCTTTCCAATGTTGACAAAAAAAACGAGAGATAGTAGTTTCGATCATAAACCTCTTGTAAACTTGAGAAGAAAACTATCATTAAACCAAAAAAGAATTAATATTTTTTTGGTTGTTGAAAAAGAGATATGATATAATAAATAGACAAACAGAGCGAAAGAAAGAGGTAGGAAGTGCCTCATGTCCAGAACTTAATATTCATTGTCTTGCCCTGAACAAAAATACCAACCCGCGTCACTTGCAATCACAACTTGTTTGGCTCCCTCTACACCTCTCCACCTCTCCACCTTCTCCTTAACGTATTTTTCTTCAACTTGTTAACATTGGCATTGCATGCTTTGAAATCCAACAAAAATTAGCACCTATATTTATATATCGCGCATCACATATATGTATGTACATATATACAAAGTTACAAACCTTCATCTTCTAACCCCACCCTTTAAGCCAAACCATCTTCTTCCACATATATAACATATATGCATCATGTTCCTTTTGCTCAACATCTCTGTTTCTTCCATTGTCTTCAAATTGGAGGTTTTTGATTAATGGGTTTTCTCCGTCTCCCTCTGAATTGTATGAGATTCTTTAATTTTCTTGGTTGACACTTGAGCCTTGACTTGCCCGAGTTTGTTTCCTTCAAAGTTTTGAAATGGGACCCGTTAGAGGGATGAAGAGGAGGAAGAAGACAGAGAAGAAGGTTGACCAGAATGTGTTAGCTGCAGCTGCTTCACTGAGTTCTCAACCCCAGCCCATCGATTGGTGGGACGACTTCTCTCAGAGAATTACTGGTACAAATATTCCTCAAGTGCTTTGTGTTTCGCATTATCTTTTACTTGGGTTGTTGGTTAATTTGTTTTATTGGGTTGACTGTAAATATATGCATTGGTTTGGCTCTCAGTGGGTATATCTGGTTTGTTGTTTATGAGTATTTGATGATATATTAGGACTTGGGTCCAATGCAGTTTTGAAGAATTGGATTGATTTTCTAATGCATGTATGTTTGTTGTGATTGTGCATAAAGGATAACTTCTGCAAGTGGATTTCTGGTATATATTATTACAATCTAACAGTTCTTAGCTTCTGTTGATTTGATTTATCGAGCTCTAGTTTCTCCTACCTCATCGGTATTGCTCAGACAGAGCACAGCATGCCTAGTGTGGTGATAATTGAAGCCACCATTTTAGGTTTTCCTTGTATCAGGTGAAATCTAATGACATAGGTCAATACTCATTTCTGTTGTTAACTATAAGATTGAGTTTTTATATGTATTATTTCCTTGAAATAAAACGATGCAAATTAAGAACTTTGTTAGCAGTTTCCTGATTTATAATTCTGAAAACGATCAATACTTTCTTTGCTGGTTATGTTATTGTTGTTTTGTTGATTTTTAATGTCTCTATTAGCAGGCAATCCTGTTAGTGTTCAAAAGAGAAATTTGGTCTAAGTATGTGCTGAGATTCCAATACAGGCTACATCTAGTTCTCAATTATTAGATTGTTAGATTGTAGTAATGTGTGATGTATGTTTTTCTTGAGATAAGATTGCGGTAAACATTCCCTTCATAGTGTATGCATTTTCTTCTCTTCAGCCTTCTTGTATATTATCTTGATACTATAAATTCAGGTTCGTCACCGTGAATATGCACTGTATTCTTGATTAGATTCTGGAAAGCCTGTTTGTATGCTTGACCACTGCTTACTTAGTTACCCAACATATAGTTATAGGGATCTCTTGGCATTGGCGTTCAATGTCTTTTGCTTAGTATTGTGCTATTTCCTGAGAACAATATATGTTTGGATGAGGGGTCACTTAATTGAAAAAGTAGCTGTCCTGTATTCTTGATTCTAAACTGTATTGGGATTGGACTGGCCAAAATCAATACTGTAAAAAATTGAAACAAAGTGAGAGAACTGATTTGGAAAACATTTGTAGGCAAACAAAGAACAATCAGGCACCTATGTTTTGTTTTCGTTGTGTCCTGAGAATTGGGTTCAGAAGTCTAATTTGTTAGTTGAAGAGTATTTATTCTGATGAGATGCTGATAGAAACTGTTCTAAATCTTCTTGTATTTTAAGGTAATCTATAAATTTCAAATTCTGTTGACAAAGGTATCCTCTAGGTTTGGATTGTTCTAATTTCTTTGTTTAAAACAATACAAAGTGCTGTTCTTTAATGAAAAAAGTGAACTTATTGCACTTTTCTGTACTTTTCTTATGAAATCAAAATATGCAGACTTCTCAATTGAGTCTTTCCAATTACAAATGAGATAGCTTTCCTGCTTGCTGCTCTGTCAACCATTTTAGGGGGATCCATTGTGAAGCTCTACCATTCCTTGGCCTGATCAGGTGGGAGAGTAGTTCACAGAACTAAAAAGCTGCTTGTTAGTCCAAAATGAGAGTATCAGTATGCTTATCTGGATAAAGTAGGTAGCATAATCTTTAAAAAAGATGATGGGAATCTAGCAAACTAATTTTCTTTGGTAGAAGTAAAAAACAATCAGTTGTTGTGGTTTGTAAAAAATTAAGAAGAAAAGGAAACAGTAAGCAAACGAAGATTGAAACAAAGTAAGCAAACGAGAATAAGTACAGTGGCGTTATCTGCCTTTTCATTTGGTGTCCTTTTAGTGTTTACAAATATGCTCATTTTATCATGCATTCAATGATTTTGGTTTGTGCAGTCTTATTGTTAAGAAAGAAAATTTTCCCAGAATAAGTTTGAGGTCCACCTGCTAGTTGTACAGCAGAAAGGCATAAGGTTTTAGCGATGTGATTATACCAAATACCTAAAGCCCTGAAAGATTAGCTTTCAAACATTTGCTTAACAAAGTAATTATTAGTAAGGAATTGATTGATTGTTTGTAATAGTTTAGCAAATAACTTTTTTCACAAGTCTTGCTATGTGAAATGACTTTTGGTTATGTTGTTGTGTGAGGAACTTAAATTTGCACCATCTTCTTTTTTGACTTTGCTTGTGTTCGAGTTGACTACAATTTGGACTACATCAAAACTCTAACTCTTGCGATTAAATGAATTCTATCCTCTTCTACAAAGGTTTCTAATCTTTTGGTTCTGCTATGGGAATTGACATAGAGGTTCTAAAAACTCACATTGATAAATGATTATATTTCTGTTCTCTACTTTCTAGGCCCTTTATCTCAATCAAAATCAAAAGACAGAATGAAATTTGAATCTGTCTTCAAAGTTTCGAGAAAGACATTCAGTTACATCTGTTCACTTGTAAAGGAAGAAATGATGACTAGCAGCTCAAACTTCAGTTATTCAAATGGAAAGCAGTTGTCTCTAAATGACCAAGTTGCTGTCGCTCTTAGGAGGCTTAGCTCTGGTGAGTCCTTAGTGAGCATCGGTGACTCATTTGGGATAAACCGATCAACCGTTTCTCACATTACCTGGAGGTTTGTGGAAGCAATGGAAGAAAGAGGGCTGCACCATCTTTGTTGGCCTACAAAGCATGGTGAAATGGAGGAGATAAAGTCCAAGTTTGAGAAAATCCGCGGCCTGCCAAATTGTTGTGGTGCAATTGACATCACACACATCCTGATGACCCACCCTACACCGGGCTCACCAGATGATGTCTGGCTCGATTGCGAAGAAAAATGCAGCATGATCTTGCAGGCAATCGTTGACCCGGATATGAGGTTCCGTAACATTATTACAGGATGGCCAGGAAGTTTGAGTGATGAGCTAGTCCTTCGGAGTTCAGGTTTTTTCAAGCTGTGTGAAGAAAGAAGTTGTTTGAACGGGAAGAAGTTGGTTTTCTCTGAAGGAACAGAAGTAAGAGAATACATAGTTGGAGATTCTGGTTTTCCTCTCTTGCAATGGCTTCTCACTCCTTACAAGGGGAGAGAGCTCTCAAACCATCAGTGCGAGTTTAACAAGCGGCTCTCTGCAACACAGATGGTGGCCCGCAGGGCATTGGTGAGGCTGAAGGAGATGTGGAGGATAATTCAAGGGGTAATGTGGACGCCTGACAAGAACAAGTTGCCAAGGATTATTCTGGTTTGCTGTATTCTGCACAATATAGTTATTGATTTGGAGGATGAGGTGCAAGATGAATTGCCCTTGTCTCATCATCATGATTCTGGTTACCGGCAACAAACTTGCGAATCTGCTGACAATACTGCCTCTCTCCTTAGAGAGAAGCTTGCTCTTTACTTGTCTGGAGAGAAGAACCTTGCTTCAGCCTTGGCTAGTTGAAATTGGAAATCTTATAATATTTTGGGGAACTTTCTTTTGTAGAAACTATAGTTCTAAATATAATTTTGGCTGAATGAATCTCTCGCTCAAATTGGAACCTAGCGGCATGTTTCTTTTTCACATGGGGGGTTTTTTTCAAACATAATTGAAGGGTTTGCTTTGTTTCTTTTGTCATGCAAAAAACGATCGATGTTATTGGCAACAGAAAAAATATATATTTATATATGCAAGCTGGGCAAGAAGTTATATCCACACCAGAATGAGGTAACCAATAATCCATGAATTACAAATCACATTCTCAAAGGCAATGCAATACAATAGTAAACCAAACTCACGTCCATAGACTATAAACAGGTCACATAAAACCATATAGTATAGAGATGACCGCCTCCAGTTGCAGAGCTGATGCTTCACATTCAAGTCGCCCGGCTTCTAATAACATCAAGGCCCATTTCGGTCGGATCAGTAGCTTGCAACTCTACCTGAATACCGTCCAACTCTCTCTTGAACCTGTCCTTCGAACTAGCATAGATCATTTTGCTTCTCACCTTCGATGTGTCAGGGGACCTTCATGCATAAATCTTAGAATGAGTGTGCCGATCAAAAGGAAGATAAAAGAATAATTACAATCAGAGTCAAACTCTAAAAGTCTAATTATTACCAAGCAATGAAAATAATCCGGCTCTTCTGGCAGTTCTCCTCAGTCACATAATCAAAATCATAGACAGCGTATCGGCATTCATCAGCAGGGAGGCTTGCAGAGAAATCCTCGTAGCTATCAGCTGGTTCACCCACCTTTTCCACTATAACCTGCTTTTGCTTCTCCTCTATCTTGTAAACTATGAAGCGGTAAGTTCTTTTTGCCTTCAATTCTAAAAACTTTAGCTTGCATTCATCATGCACAGCCATTCCAGACGCTGCGTTTGCCTAGAGAAATTTAATCGATACCGAATTGCATCAAACACCAACAAAGCATCACTAGAAATTCCTATAATTACACCCAAAAGTTTCTCCAAGCATAACTGTTACATATGCACCCGAAAGTTTAACACCAATCAAAATCCCAAATATCCTAAAACAAAACACACACTGCTTTTCTTCCCCTCGGCTTATCAATTCTCACTTCATAATTCGAACTACAAATGCTCATGAGTGTCTTCAAGCGTATAATAATTCAAAACTATTAACAAAAGTAAAATGAATGACGAATCACAAGCATACTTATATACTTACCCTTGAAAAAATTAAGCACCACTACTGCCAAGCAAAAGGAAAAAAAAACAAAGAAATCCATATGAAGGAAAATCCTGAATATAGCCAGGAAATAAAATCTTAGGCTGAGTATTTTTAGCCATTGCAGTAATCATACTATATGTGAATCAATCAAAATCAAAATGCACAGTTGCACTGCAATTAAGCATGAACACAATAACGAGAGGCTCAAAAACTGTAGAAAACTCGTGAATCAATCATGATCAAGTAACTCGAAGCATAAGATTGAATATCACGACTGAATTGAAAAGTAACACGCTATCTGACGAAACTTATACTCCACTACAGACGAATTTCACGAATTTTTCCCAATCAAGAAACCAAAAATCCAAAGATCGAACACCAAAATTGCAGAGATTATACTAAAGAGAATCGTTAAGCAAACAAAAATTTGAAATAATAACACTAGCATGCGAAACCCTATAGAGCGAAGACTGAAGTAGAGGAAGTGCTCACCATTTTCCCGAGAAAATGTCGAGGTAGAGAGAAATGGTGAGAAAATCTAGGGCTCCGAGAGAGAGAGAGAGAGAGAGAGAGAGATGGATAGGCCTAACGGTGGGGAGAGGGCAGCGAGTCGCGCCTTGAAAATATGGAAGGCCTTCGCGGTCGGTAGCTCCTGCTAATAGGGTGCATTTTTGCTCACCACTTTAATTATAGATGTACCATCACCACCCTCCTCAATGCTTGACACGTGTTCATAGACATAACCATGATTCCATAAATACAAAGCAAAAGTTAACTATGGTTATATCTATGGACACGTGTCAAGCATTGAGGAGGGTGGTGAGGGTACACCTATGGTTAAAGTGGTGAGCAAAAATGCTCCCCTGCTAATATCACCGTGTCAGAGTTGGGAATGGTCGGTGATCCAACCATACTAGGACACGTGTTTTACGTTTTTGAATAGCGTGCAATACGAGGGATGGCATGTCCTTTACGTCTAATGTGGGTTACTTGGGGGACTTCGTTTGCCTTTATGGATTTGGCCCAAAGTAGTTCCTGGTCCAACATTCCATGCATGCCCTTTTTTTAATTTTTTAATTTTTTAATTTTTTTTCTCTATACAAACAATATTGAGAAATCAAGGGTTAAACTTAAAACACATGACTTTGATGAAACTACATTTAAGCCAAAAGGAGAGTACATGCATAATTTTTTTTACTCATTTGGTTAAATTGTGTTTATATTACAAATGAAAAGGAGTCTCATTTTAATTTATGACATTGAGTCACTCAAAAGTCACGACTGACTTGCTTTTTGTTAAAGAATTACTTGTACATCTTTTCATCTCGTGTTTGATCAAAATAGCCAATCTTTTTGTTAAAGAATCACTTGTACATCTTTTCATCTTAACATTCGAGTTTTGTTCTTATTGTTCTTATTCTCTTTGATATCGAATAAAAAGAGTAGGAAATGATGTAATATTAGGACTTGCCCATAAAACCAAAGCTAATCAGCACATCACCTTTTGTTATAATTAAGTAACAAAGTGGGGCAAAAGGACCTCTCTTTGGTTCAAGATAATATTCTCTCAATTCCCTCTTCAAATCAAACTCCAAAAAGGAAGGGATTAAAATTCTATAGTTCAAAATAGTGGTCTGGTGTTTATAGATCAGTACAAGTTATTAGCTATGACCATTTTTCTTGATGTAGCAGCATCATCAACACCCTCTTCCATGGTCACTTTCTGAGTAACAGATACAGGAACCAAACAAAGGCCTTTGCTTCTGAGGTCGAGCACCGGCTGGATCCCACATTCCTGTTCACAATTCCCAATATAATTTGTAAGGAAAAAAATTCGGGGTTAGAGGGTAGAAAAACTTGTGTGAAATGGTATGACGAGAGAAAAAGTTATCACGCGTGGAATATCTTGATTAGCCATGATAGCAAAACAGTGTTATCCCCATTCCACGCACAAATTTAAGTGCTTGCCTACCTGTGTGTGAAGAACTGCAGCTTTCTTGTATGAACTACAAAACATCCTTAGCAGATTCTGCTAAAACAAAATTAAATACAAAAACAAAACCCAAGAAACAAATTAGCACTAAAATTTATATGCAGCATAAAGAAGTGAAGATATTGTTATAGGTCTATATAAACCTGAATTTGTTCTTGAAGTAGCATGATATAAATGGAAGCCTCTTGAAGAACTGAGGCAGTGTCAGTCTGCAATGAGTTCAGAAGCCTAATGTAATTAATTTGCAGAAAATACAATATTTTTTCTATAATTAGAAATCTAGATATAAATTTTTTTGTAATTATCTGCAAACTGCTAACCTTGCCATAGGGGGAAACCAGTTTTTGAAGAGCTGTGATCTTGTCACTGAGCTTTTGGCTTCTTCTCACAGGCGCAAGCATCATCTGGCAAAAGCAGCAAAAGCTCAACAACAAGGCCATAATAACTTAAATGAAGGGATAAATTAATGTTAAATTTTGTTTTTGTATTTAACAGACCTTATTGTTTTGTTGTTGCATTGAGGTTTCTTGGAACTGTTGATGCCATTGTTGTTGAGAATTTGTCATCTTGCTTCTCTTATTTTGGTTCCATTCGTTTAGAGCTGTCTTGTCACCAACCAGACCACCAGGGTCATCAACCTGAATTGGACGTTTCCTTGCATTTTGTATGGCCTGGAAATCCTTCAAAGGAACAAAAAGAAAAAACCAGAATAAAATTAGTTCTGGGATTTGTTATCACCTCAGTTGTATTATCGTATAAATGTGTGGTCCAAATTGATAATCGAACAATATAAGATGAATGATTGTCTTGTTACCGGCAATTTATTACCTTTCGTATTTTAACTTAAACATTAATAAGTAAACAGTTGCCAACTGTTGATTTGTGTGAAACCTATCGTGAGACTCATATCACGTGAAGTAAATCACTTGGTATTTGGAGTGAATTGGGAAGTCTTGCTAGTTGTTTATTAAAATCTTAGCTACCAACTAAAGAAGATCAACATACTGCTTCAAATTGGGGAGCTGAAATCTTCTTGTCCAGCAAGATTGGCTGCTGGGAAACACCATCATGGTATCTGAATGCACCAGATGGATAAGCTGCAATCAAAGAAGGTAATTCATTAAACCCAGAGTTCTTGCGAGTCAATTATTAGAGTTTACTAAATTACAAAATGTTTGATGAGGGTAGGTGGCAAGGACAAGAAAAACTGAGGAAAAAAAAATTAAATTAGGCCAAATTAGAAAAGTTGTTCCTCAAAACAGAAACATATGGATAGGGAAATAAACCAAACCTGGTTGATAAGCAAGGAGGGATGATGACTGCAGAGGAAGAGGAAGAGAAAAGTCATCTCCAGCTCTGCTATTTGGGTTGTCACTTTCGAATGCCTTGGACCCCATGCAAAACCCACTGCCATATTTGCCATGACCAATTAACTTCATTTTTTACTTTTTTTTTTCTTGAAAGAAAGAAAGAAAGCAGAAGAGAAGGTTGCATTATTGTACGTGGGGTTGGGGGCCTAATTAACTTATTTTGTAGAGGCAGCATTTGGATAAACTGTGATTGTACAATTACTTTAAATGATCCCAATAATGGTTTTGATACTTTTTTGTGAAGTATTAAAGAGAAGAGAAATCAGTAAATCACAGCTAAGCTTACCAAGAGAGGTGAATTCTAAAACATTTTCTACTGCTGGAGGGATGATTATCAATCCCGAGATATATATATTTTTTTTGGAAGACCTTTCCTATTGAGAGAGGCGATAACATACTAAATTACTACACTAGTGGGTCCTTTGCCTCCTGAGATTATTTTTAAAATGGTTTCTTTGTGATGTATTTTAAAATGCCAATAATTTGCATTTTAATGGAATATTGATGCATACAATTACTTTTCCAAACTTATTTGTACATTTGAAAGATATAGAAACTATGGAAAAATAACCCCTAATCATTTTAAAGATTAGTATAATTTCTGAAAATAGGGAGGTTCATATGATTTCCATTAAAAAAAAAAATAGGGATAAAATTTTGAAAGGGGAAAAGACGACTTACAGTTTTCTGTTCATGTTGATTTGAGTATCCCAATTTGACATCTGAACATCAATATTGTTTCCTGAAGATACAAAACAATCACTGGATAGTTACGTAGAACCATCTTCATCATATAAAAGTTTCTGCAGAGCCCAAATGCCCTTATGGTCAAATTAAACAATATCAATCTATGCTAATTAAGATTTGTAAATTGTAATGATCATTACCAAAGTTGTAAAGATGGGAGGGTACAGATGGAAGAAGAGCGTTTCTCATTGAGCCCAACAAATCCACTTCTGCAGAGACAGATAGCCCTTCTGTTGATGTTTGCACACAGAGATCAGAAAAGTCTTATCTTGCCAAAGTGATCCTATCAACTTCTGTACACAGAAAATGAAAACACATAAAAAAATAAAACCGAAGTTGTCAAAAATGTTGTTTAATTGGAAGCACAATGCATGCACACAGAAAACGTGGCCTTGGAGTTTCATTAAAATTCTTAATCAAACTAAAAACCCAGCACCAAGCACGATCGAAAGAACGAAAATAAAAACCCAGTACCAAGAAAAAGTTACCCTCTCATTGATTCAAAGAAACTGATTAACCCCCAAAAAACCTAAAACTTTAATATCAAACTGGATTAAGAAACACACAAGTCAAAACTGAAATGGCAAGATTTGGAGCCCAAGATTACGTACTCTGAAAACATGATTCAGAACCGACTGAATTATCACCTCTGATCTCAAAAACTCTAAACTAAGAAGGGTTTGCCAGTGAAAGAGCCAGGAACAATGAGATGAGAATTTGTCCAAAGGTGGAGGTATATATTCTGCAGTGGAGGTGTGTGCTTAGGCTTCCTTTTGAGTGTAACAACGGTTCTTATCCTTAAAGAGAAAACGTTGGGAAGACAAGGTTATATAGAATATAATTAGTAAGAAACTGCATGATCATGAAACGAATGTGAAACGTCCAGGTGACTCAGAACCTTAAATTATATAATGCCATGGGGCGGCTCTCTCACTCTTTCTCTCTCTCTCTCTAGCTACCAAGTTATCTGTTTGCTTTCGCTATCACTTGACTTGACTTGCTTTCTATTAATAATATGCCTTGAAAATGACTGGGTTTTTTCCTGCAATTGATTTGTATAAATTTAATCACGCTACCATAGTCAAAGCATAATCGTATGTACAAACAAGATGATGGAAATTTAGATAAATTAGTACATGTTGACTCGGCTTCTGTTCTGTTCCAAACTCTGCATCATACACAGTTTTCAGTTTATCCTTTTTCTTTTTAGCTATAAACTACGAAAAGATCCGATTAGTTCCGTGTGATTGCACCACCGTACGTAATGTTACTAATTCACTTCACGTTATCTAAGTTACATAGTGTTAACCTCTCATTAAGTGTAACCTTTCAAGTTAGAATTGATTAGTTTTTGGACACAAACATGATATTATGCAACAACAGATTGTCACACCTAAGAGGGAACTGCAAAATGAGGGATTTACAGTGAGAGGTTAACAATTTTGGGTCACTTACTGAAATGAATATGGGGTTTAAAATTTGGTAATTGCTCTGTTTTTGGCATTTGTGAGAAATCAATCCAGATCATATATGTTTGTTTTCATAGTCTGTCACGTGAATGGATCTCAGAAGCCATTCTAATTTGGACATAACAGCTAGAGAAAACTGGCTAATTATACTACTTTGGAAGTCTCAGCTGGTAAGCAAAGGAGGTCAGATTTGCTACTTTAGTACTTGGTTTAATTTATCTGCTTTAGCTGGTACTTTTGAAAATGAAATGTTGTAAGTGTGTACAAACAAAATACTATATAAAGCCATCTTAATTAGTAGATCATGAATAAGCCAAGGCTAATCAATGTGAAGAGAGAGAACGTTAACGTAAAAGGTATACACCACGTGACATGTAAGTTTCTCTCGAACATTAACGTAAAAGGTATACACCGCGTGACATGTAAGTTTCTCTCATTCTCCGTAGTAAGATAAAAAGAACTCATAAAAACCAAGAATTATGTAAGTCTAAGCATACAGATAAACAAACCTCTCCTATTCTACTTTGTTTTCCAGTGCCTAGGCTCATTGACAAAGCTTAAGTTTGACCTCTTCCTACTATGGGGTTGACCAATGTTCATACCCCATACAAATGTACCTGTAGAACTGCAAATTAATAATCAGCATCATCATCTTATATATATATTGACAAAAAAAAATCTATATATTCCTTTGCAACTGCAAGTAGTTCTTGTTTGGTTGGTGATTCTCCAACCGTCCCTGATGATGTTAATTCTTAATTATTCCTATATTAATTTTCAATAATTTAATTCATATAATAAATATTAGCACGACTAAATAAAGTCCTATAACTGTTGTTATCCTGAAATCTATACATGTTATGTTTTTTTCTGTTTTTATTCTCCTGAAAATTAAATAAAAAATAAAAACTAAGTCAGCCTCCTGTCTTCGGTGTGCAAAATATTAACAATCCTCAAAGCAACTACGTAATGACATGTGGACAATTGTTCAGCGTCCAATCTGAAAATCAAGTTGGAGTAATTTGCATGGTTTGAGTCTGTGACTGCAGAAAACAAACCTTATTCTTATGTTGTTATTTGGGGGAGAGTTTAAAAAATAAAAACATTATGGTTGACGAGGTTGAAATTCGGGAGGTCAAAGTAGGAGATTGTCATTTAGGTCTTGTTTTCAACCTTGAAAAAATGAGTTGAAATTCATTTACACGAATGAGTCTTCTTCCCCGTGCAAATATATTATTATGAGATTTTGCATGGTCTACGGTTGGGTATATATTTTAATGAGCTTTATGGATCTATACGGTCTGTATTTTTATGAAGTCAATTCATCTCTCTTTATCTTGCAAATTGAAATCCAATTTATTATAAAAAGTTAGCCATATGATATGAATCATCATGTTTACGATGACCATTTGCAGGCCTTTATATAAAAGGAAATGCTTACTTCACATACAATTAGTGTTCTAGAAACAATTAATATTTCTAGTTTATTATGAAGTGAATAATAACCACAACTTAATTTGGTGATATATATATATTGCCAAAATTTGGAAGCGGGGAGCGGGGAAAACTTACACATACATGTATTATGAGGAGTTGAACCCAGTACCACTTGGGAGAACACCAAAAATCTGGGCAAATCCAACTAATTCACGATAACATTTTTTCATTAGAATCTATGAGTTTATGTAATATTATCATGTTTTAAAACTTCCAGCCTGTCCAATAATTTTTTATTTTATTTATGTGGCACAAAGATTCCAAAGCATCTCCTTGTGTTTAGCATATGATTTTTGCTTATCCAGATGATTGTAGCTTATATGTACATATTTGATTTATTTAGCAAGTTAAACACAATTATCGATCAACAATAATAGTAGTAGTCTTTTTTAGAGAAATATTTTGGTTTAAAAAATAGAGAGTTGTCAATGATACACCAAAAAAGTCATTATAGACTCGTTAAAATGCAATTTTTCTCCAACATTTTCATACGAGAGGAATGCATGATGATTTTTTAATGTTAATAATTTGTCGAAAATTATTATAAAAAGTAAAGTTGTATATTTATTTTGACTTAATAAAATGGGACTATAAATTCATAACTTATCTCACTTAATCAACATTAAGGACTTATAAATATAACAAAATGTAATGTGTACGTATGATCATACCATATATGAACATACTACTCCAAAGCAAGGGCGGAAGCAAGAAGCTGCCTAGGCTGGACAATATAGGCCACTGCAAGATTTGAAAATACAAAATTTAGGGCTAAGTTTTAGAAAAGCTTGCACATTCTAGCAAAAATTAGTCCACCTCGTCGAACTAAAATTAACCTATCCACTTCACGGACTCTCTAAAGCAGAATTTAGTCGGTCATCCACGCATAATATATGAAAAAAAAAAAAAAAAAAAAAAAAAGTCCATCCTTGCGAAATTTATAGTTATGCCCTTGTTCAATCTCAGGCAAATCATAGTGGTAATTACTCACCAATTTCAATCTCATTTAATAACCAAATACAAATACAAACAAGTACCTAATTTGGGCTGCATAATTCCAGCCCGAACTTTAATATAATTGGGCCCGATGGATAAAGAGAATGGGCCTAACAACTAATTCGGTCCTTAAGGAAACGACGACGTGTTGCAACAAAGAAGGGTCCGTAAGGGCAATTCAGTAAAAGGCGCCCTCATTCCCACCAAATATATGTGCTCGGTTTCACTAACTCGTTCCTTCTTAAGCCCTAGAAACCCTAGCTCTCGGAGGCGCCTCTGCTGATATTGCGCATCTCTTCTGGTACGCCAAGACTTCACTCTAAAACTTCATTCTCTTCATCAATAAGTGAAACCGTTTCGATCTGTGTTCCTTTTGAGGCTCTTATTTGTTTATGTATGACCCTTTTCATTTCTTTTGGATGATTTTTTGAGGTGTAGAGTTGATCCTAACACATCTAGATCTATTGGATATTGCTTTGATCAATTTGGTTTCAAATATGTTTTGATTAGGCGCTTGTGTAGTTGTGATTCACGATTTAGTGTGTTTCTCTGGATTGAAATGCTGAAACTGTTTTTTTGCTCA
This sequence comes from Prunus avium, assembly GCF_965620075.1. NCBI lineage: Eukaryota > Viridiplantae > Streptophyta > Magnoliopsida > Rosales > Rosaceae > Prunus > Prunus avium. The sequence continues at coordinate 38,828,663 of NC_142285.1, forward strand.
AGGCCAATTGTTTGTTTTGTGTTTTATTTTTGTAGGAATAGATGTTCTGGAATTGGTTTAACAAATTATGAGTCTTGAACAAACCACAATAGTTGTTTATTGAATCTTGATTGATATGTTTGACCCAGTTAGAAATGGGAAGAGGGATCAAACTACCAATATGGTGGTTGATTGCGTTTATTATATAATTAGTTAGACTGGAAGATTTGACAAGTGAATCTGTGTAGTTCTGGTCCCATTGGGTAGGAACACATTGAAATGAGGTTTCTAATTACATGTTTCTGTTTGTCTCATTTGTTTTATTTGATTTTTTGTGCAAAACCCGATGATCATAATGAATTCTTTTTATAACATGCAGAAGCGACAATGGTGAGAGTTAGCGTTCTGAATGATGCTCTCAAGAGCATGTACAATGCAGAGAAACGGGGCAAGCGCCAGGTCATGATCAGACCATCATCCAAGGTCATCATCAAGTTTCTTTTGGTGATGCAAAAGCATGGTATGTATCTTTTATTTAATTTTTATATTCGCCACTTGCATCATTTCCCAGATATTTTGTAGTTGAAATTTTTCTGATTATATAGACATTTATGTTTTTGTTTCTCTCTATAGGATACATTGGTGAGTTCGAGTATGTTGACGATCACAGGGCTGGTAAAATTGTGGTCGAACTGAATGGAAGGCTTAACAAATGTGGGGTTATCAGCCCTCGTTTTGATGTGGGTGTTAAGGAGATTGAAGGCTGGACTGCAAGATTGCTTCCATCTAGACAGGTTAGCCAATTTTTATCAGTTAACTATTTCAAGCCTAGAAACATGTATATTTCTTGATGGATTCCTGTTGAGTAATAACATTGTAGTTTGGATTTGTTAACATGTGTATTTTTTCAGTAAACTTTTAGAATGTAGAAAGATGTGCGGGATTAGTTCATTATATTTGGTTGATCATGTTAGTGGTGGTGATTCATATAGCTCTGTAGTTGGTTCCCATTTGAATCAAATGTTGAGATATCCTGTAATATGGTTAATGTGTTATAGTAATCTAGAACCCTTATATTGATTCCTAGTCTGGTTTGGATGTCTCATTTGATTCCCATATTGTGTTTCATGGTACGCAACTGTGCCATTGTGCACATAGCTTATTCTGCTGGGCTTATGGTTTTTGGCTTTTACTTGCAGTTTGGATACATAGTGCTGACAACATCTGCTGGCATTATGGATCATGAGGAGGCTAGGAGAAAGAATGTCGGTGGTAAAGTGCTTGGTTTCTTTTACTAGGCGAGGTTTATTCCAGGAATGAGAATTGAGTTTTCCTTCTAATGAAGAGCTTTTGGGTGTACTTTTGAACATCATAGGTTACTTCTATGTTTCAATTTGTGTTTGTTTTGAATGCTAATAGAGGTTTTTACTGGAATGTTATTTGCTAGAATTTATCTTTAAGTGTTTGGTTATCCATAGTGCATCTGGTGGTTGTGGCCTCAGTCTTAAATTATCTTATGAAATCCAACATTTTTGCGTCCCTCAGAATAATTTTGAATGGCTAGTTTTTTGTCGCAATAATGAATGAATAGAAGGTGGGTGTTGCAGGCGGTGCTTTGTTTTCTGCATGTCATGTAGAGACGTTACGTTTCCAGGTTTTAATGGGTATTTGCTCCTCATGCATATGGTTTTCAAAATGGAAATTAGCATCTCCTTATTGATCGGTTATCTGCTATTTAAATGCGGTGCGTTTTGACCACAATTTCTGTTTCTCTTGCTGTCTACTACATACATTCCTTGGGTGGGCTTGAAAATTGGAAGAGCCGACGAATTTTTATTTTTATTTTTTTGGCTTAAAGGTTCAGACAAGAAAATGATTTTGTTCATGGTATGATGATTCGTTCTCAAGGTTGTTGTCGACCTTTCCACAAAGTTTCTTCATGGTCAAGTTTGGGTTATCAAAATTGCTCTTGCAAACTGTAAAACCATCCAATTACTTATATGTGTCAAGGTTAAATGGCATGGGAAATGATTTCCCATCAAATCCATTCCGTGAATCAAACAAGGCCTAAAATTAGGCGGGCAATAATCAGTGACGCTTGAATTTTTCAAATTCCAATCCATTGTGTTCAAGCAACTAATTCGTCTGCTAATTTTTTTCAAATTCCAATCCATTGTGTTCAAGCAACTAATTCGTCTGCTATTTTTGTTTCAATGATTCAACAGCGAATAATTCGATCTGTTATTTAATATTTTTTAATTTTACAAGGGACTTGTAGTTTAAATGATTAGGAGCTTACAAGGGTTTGGGCGGAGCTTAGCTTATACATGCGACATGGGGTTTTTATTGCTTCATCTTCTTCAAGGTTGGTTTGAGGTTGGCAATTAGCTTTTTTAGAAAGGAGGGGAAGGGGACAAGAGTGATAACCATCAAATCATACAATACATTTTTTTGTGCTTCATGTCCTCTTAACATCATTATTTGCATCGCTTTCAACCTCTACTCAATTAATGGTCCACATGGATCTTAGACATCCCACAATTAAAGATTCATGCTGTGGTTAATATAAACACACACACACACACATATATATATATATATATATATATAAATGATTACAAAATTACATACAAACCCAAGAGAGAGAGAGAGAGAGAGAGAGAGAGAGAGAGAAGAAAAAAAGGGAAAAAAGAGGGAAAGAGAAGAGTTATGTAACGTTTGAGAATACAAGAGAGAGACTACATGAACCAGCGGAAGGTCTTTATTAGGAGAGAATGCTAATGAAATAGCATTAGGGGAACATACGTAAACGCTGGATTTTCTTAAACCATAATATCAAAGTGAACACAAAGAGAAACACACACTTGTTGAAAAACTGCCAAAGATCTGTAGTTGCCCTACCATCAAATCAAAGCCAACATGACTTGTTCAAGTTTCAATTGGCTAAGCTTTCTTTCTCGTCTGCACTGCATCATCATCGTCGCCTTTGTTGGTAGTAGTAGTAGTAGCAACAAAACCACCAACTTCACCAACGACGGTATCGCCGCCGCTCCCGACTTCCATCGGTGGCCGGACGGCGAAGAAGTAGCAGAGATGAATGAGATGATGCAGAAGCAACAAGACTAGAGAATGTGTTGTTGATAGATGTTAGAAAAGGTTACAAAGGAAGAGCAATGTGTTGTGACGTTTTGTAGGTGCAGGGAAGGTGGGTAGAGGATCTTCTCAGCATATACTCTAAGCACAACTTCCTTTTGTGTTCCTTTCTATTTTACCTTTTTCCTCACTTTTCATTGTTTTCAATTACTCTTTATTATTTTTTATTTTGGCTACAGTGTTCCTAACTCTTGATCCAACGTTCTAAATTTGAAGTTTCTAACTCTAGATCCAACGTTCTAAATTGGAATTTTCTAACTCTTGCTCATTTGTAATGTATTTTTTAAAATTATAAATAAGCGATAGTCTAAACTACAAAGGAGGGGGATTTCTGATGTACACACTATGATGCCTTAGGGATTTGAACTTGAGACCTCTGATTTGCAAGTCAAGTTCCTTTTCTCTTGGACTAGACCCTATTGGCTTATTTTTATCAATTTTCGATAACAAGGAATTCGACATAAAATCTATTGATAAATTTTCCCTAAATTTATTTGATTTATCAAGAACTCAAAGCAACAAATTATTAAATTGTTAAGCTACGTGAGTTTTTGGGCTTCTTTCCGAGAAGATCAAGACAAGGTTCTTCGTTCGAATGACTTGGCTACATGTTTGGGCCCAAAGTTCCAGGGATGAAATGTTGAGATTTAGGCAGTAAGGGGGCCCAATAAGAACCCAGTGAAAAAAAGGTCTTGATTTGCAAACCAGATGTCTCCTGTTCGAATCCCCACGGCATCATAATTATGTGTGTGTGAGAAATCTCATCCTATGTAATTTAGACTATCGCTTGTACTAAAAAAAAAAAAAAAAAGGTAATGGGGGACATTGATAATAAAAATTAGTTTGTGTTCCAAAAACAAAGTTGAGAGTTGATTCCCGTAATATGAAAAGATGTTGAATCATTAGCTCCATATTTTTTGAACTTGAACTTTATCTATCAAGAAAAATATATATCTTTTGAACTTGAACTTGATCTTTATCTATCATTATCTTATACAATCAACTTGAATTTCTTCGAATTTGGTATTTCTGTTTTATTATCCTTTCGCTGTGAATTTAATAAGTATTTTATCATATCACCAGATTTTGTTTATTAAAAAAAAAAAATCAATGTGGGGTCCACTTTTCTAATTTTATGCTTAATATTTCCCTTTTCATATTGGAAATACACACTGGATTTTGCTCAATATAAAAAATATTAGGTAAAAAAAGTAAATAGAGATTTTTTTTTTTCATTTGTAACATTATATTTCACATAATATTTACGCAAAGATGACATAGAAAAAGAAATTATTTAGTTTTTTAGGCGCTAAATAATGAAAAAAAATAAAATGAAAGTACAAAAATAGCAGAGAAGTCATTCAGTGAAGCCGGGTGTACGGAGACGCTGAGCTCTGCATACAGTAGAGAGTCACCCACGTATCATACAGAGACAGCCAAGGAGGTCCTGAACCAGAAGAAGTCCTCTCAAATTCGTTGGATCGCTTTTCATGTCCCCGACCACTTACTAAGCTTCTTCACAGGTTTCCTCTCTCTCTCTCTCTCTCTGCGATCTTCTGCAGTTCTTTGAATTTTGAATTTTTATTTTACTGTTTTGTTTTCCATTTTGGTTGCAGAACGAGTTTGATTTGCAATTTGGGTTGGTGATAGAATCAATCCATGGCTGCGCCACCGGCAAGGGCTCGGGCCGATTACGATTATCTCATCAAGCTTCTCCTTATTGGCGACAGCGGTTAGTTATTGTTATTGTTTGATATCCTCCTCTGTTTGGTTCCCGAGAAAATTATGGGAGAAATGGAAGTTGAACATTTTCGAGATCTAATGTGTTTTTCCTTTACTTCGGTACACTGGGAGCCAATGTGAATGATCTATTTATTAACAAAATATATTTTTCTCAAGTGTTCTTAGTTGCAGAATAATGGGTGTGTCGAAATATTTAATTGTGTCCAGTTTGAATATATCCAATTTTTGATAAACGATTGTGTTTAAGGACCTGACTATGTGTGTAATTTGTTCATGAAAATTAAACATTTTCAGCTGAATGTTTCAGGTGTTGGGAAGAGTTGTCTGCTTTTGCGCTTCTCCGATGGCTCCTTCACAACAAGTTTTATCACCACTATTGGGTTTGTATACTTGGAAACCGTTGAATTTTTGTATATGGAAACTTTTAGCATTATGAAAAAGTTTAATGAACTAATATTTTAAGTCAGTGAGACATGGTCATGATGTGCTTTCTTGTAGAAGCTCAGCTTTGTTTAGCATCTCTTACATATTTTTTTTTATAGGATTGATTTCAAGATAAGAACCATCGAGCTTGATGGCAAACGGATTAAATTGCAAATCTGGGATACAGCTGGTCAGGAACGATTTCGAACTATTACTACAGGTATGTGCTTGATATTTTACAAATAGTTAATTTTAAATAGGAAAACGCACGTTAGATGCTGCTATTTGGACGAGAGGAGAAATCTGATTGTAACTACTTGTATAGGTGGTACATACTTCATTCATACTAGCTCGGGTTCATTTTTGAGAGATAATTTTGATTTTCTTCTTGAATTACGTCCTCTCTTACTGTAATGCAGGAGTTTTCTTATGTATTTCTGTTATGCTCTGCAGCTTACTATCGAGGAGCCATGGGTATTTTGTTGGTGTATGATGTTACTGATGAGTCATCATTCAACAGTAACTTCTCGTTTTTCCTTACCTAAACATATGAATTTTGGATAGCATGCCCATTTTTTACTTATCGTAATTATTTCAAATCTTGTGGATTGGAATGTAGAAATTTCATTCTCATGGTTCATTTTGACTGTTAGTTCTACTTTAATTGTGGTGGATGGTTGAAATCTGCCTTGGTATGGTGGCACTTCTTCCATCTGGATGATTTTTATATTTGTATCTAGTGCTTCATATGGTAATTGTCTCTTCATATGCAGACATTAGGAACTGGATTCGCAACATCGAACAGCATGCTTCTGTCAATGTCAACAAGATACTGGTGGGAAACAAAGCTGATATGGATGAAAGCAAAAGGGTATGTAGTTTGTATTTTTTCACTTACAGGAAATGCACTTCTTTTTAAACCTGGTGGTGGGTCACCTAAAAGACTAAGACGATTAGATGTGGATGAATTTAGTACCCTGTTGGGTTCAACATGACTGTGCTAGACTTGTGCACTTTCTCCCTTCCTACCTCTTTTTGCATGTGTTTGTGTGTGCACACTTGCCCAGGCTTTATCAATGAAATTATCTGTTTTTTAGGCTGTGCCTACATCTAAGGGTCAAGCTCTTGCTGATGAGTATGGTATCAAGTTCTTTGAAACTGTAAGTAGTAATAAACCTTTGGTACTTTGACTACATAAGAAATTCTGTTCTGTTTATATATTGAAAGAAAACTGTTCCGCAGAGTGCAAAGACAAACATGAATGTGGAGGAGGTTTTCTTTTCAATAGGCAGAGATATCAAGCAGAGACTTGCAGAATCTGATGCCAGGGGCACTGAGGTGTTTTTCTTTTCTATTTTTTAATAGTAGAACTACCTTTCTTATTTGACCTATCGTGTCCTCCGTTTATTTCTTTAGCTTGTCAAAGTCAGTATTTTTTATGCTCTCCAAAGTGAGAATAATTTTCTTTCACCAACTATTCTCTCAACTCCTCATTTTGTTTGATGGTTTCAGCCTCAGACACTTAGGATTAACGAACAAGACAAAGCTGCTGGTGGTCAAGCTGCACAAAAGTCATCTTGCTGCGGTTAGTAGAAAGAGGGAAGGTTCTGTTGGTCGTACTGATTTGGGTTTGAGGGGAAACTTGATAACTTTATGGTGGGTGCCTCTCTTAGATCTCTCGACTACCAGCATTAGTATTAAAAGTAGTTTTCATTTTTAATTTATTCACTCAAATTTGGAATTTTTAATATGACATTTTCCACCCTTCCATCGTTCTGGTCTAGGGGGCTTGTTGTCATTGCCTCTGTTTGCTTGCTTGTCTCGATGTAGATAGAGATAATTAGGTCCGAGCTTCTTGTCAAGAAAAATGCTTTAGGTGTTTCCTTTGCCTAGTTTAACTGATATTATAAACTTTCTCTTCAAAGTTCAAACGTTGTGAATTTACCTTCCTGCAGTAAACCTGGCTCATATTTACATCATTACCCGTTGTTTCTCCACTTTTTTTTTTAATAATGTACGGATAGTACATTACACTCGATGAACCAATCCAACATCCCGGCCAGAACCCAGTTTCTCTCGGATTTGGGTGAGAGATGAGAAAGATTTAGCAAAATGTGCACATTGGCAAAATGACATTTCTTGCGGCAGAAGGCATCCTATATGAAATATGCCTCCTTTATGTGAGTGATTTAGAGAGGGCTAAAGAACACCCCAGATAAAATATGCTTCACAAAATTTTCTATTTTAAGCAGACCTTTATCAGAAAATAAGAACCAACCATTCATAGGAAGAAGCATGCCATAATTTCTACCCGTTACTTTAAGGGTTTACCATATAATAGGTCTTTAGTTGTATTATAACATGGAGCAGGACATTCCAACACAGCTTCAATCCAATTACAACATGTGTGATGTAATATTTGCTTCAAAGAAGGATAGGAGTGATGAACATAATGGAGAGTCCACTTCGCCATGGTCGAACACGAATGGAATCTAAAATTTGCAAATCGGGTGCATAAATTTATGGTGAAATATATCTATCAGTTGCATAAATAAATACATGATGAAATCTCTCCACTGTAACCATTGACGGGATATTAAGTACTGATCTGGAAGAGCGACTTAGAAATAGCTCTCCTTGCCGGAAACGATTGGAATACCCATGGGTAGAGTTTGGTTAGCTAACCAACACACAAAACCAAATTTAATTGGGTTCTTTTATTATAATTTGAAAGTTTTTATAAAAACCGACATTTATGAAAGCATGTATGGGCCAAATTTTGGCTATTTATGACAATAACTCTACTTTGTGATCTCATTTCGAGTTGAAGTTAATGCACTCATATTCCAGAATGTGCATGAATGAATGTACGTATTAAAAAGGTACTAGCCTCTTCGCAGGGGTACGCTTGCGAGAGGCTTTTTTTTTTAAAAAAATAATTTATTTTAGAATTAAAAAAGATGATGGGTAGTTGTGTTTCATAAAAATAGGATTTATTATCTGATTTTTCTTTTAATTTTTCTTTTTTTAAATATGAAAAAGTGTGAATTTACCATATTATCCTCATTTAATTAATAATTTCAATTCTTAATGTTTGCATTAACCAAGGACATTTTCTGGTATTTTGAATGTTTTACCATTCTCTGTCTTTTGCTTTATATATCTTTTTTTTAAATATAAAAAAGTGTGAATTTCCAATATTATTATCATTTAATTAATAATTTCAATTCTTAATGTTTGCATTAACCAATGTCATTTGATGGTGTTTTGAATGTTTTACCCTTCTTTGCATTTTGCTTTATATATATACAGATAGATGATATGATCATTGGGAAACTTATTTGATTGATTTGTTTTTGCATTGGTTTTGATTCATGTTCTGAACAACTTGTGATTGAGGTCTGAGCTTCGGAGGTATAATTTTCTGTTGGTAGCCATGACGTGGTTTAGAGCAGGGTCTCGTGTGGCAAAGCTTGCCATTAGGAGAACTCTATCAAACAGTGGATCATATGCGGGGAGGAGGCTCCTTCCGTCGCAAAATCGACACTTTCACACCACATTATGTAAATCAAAGGCCCCAGTTCCTTGCCCTGTGCCTCTCTCTAGGGTAACGGATAGTTTCCTGGATGGAACCAGCGGTGTTTATTTGGAGGGGCTTCAGAGGGCTTGGGAAGCCGACCCCAACAGCGTCGATGAGTCGTGGGACAATTTCTTCAGGAATTTCGTGGGTCATCAGGCCTCTACCTCGCCTGGAGTTTCAGGCCAAACCATTCAAGAGAGTATGCGTTTGTTGTTGCTTGTGAGGGCATACCAGGTTAATGGTCACATGAAAGCTAAATTGGACCCTTTGGGTTTGGAAGAGAGAGCAATCCCAGATGATTTGGACCCTGGTTTATATGGGTTCTCTGAGGCTGATCTTGATAGGGAGTTCTTCTTAGGGGTCTGGAGGATGGCTGGGTTTTTGTCTGAGAACCGTCCCGTGCAGACCCTTCGGTCCATCCTGACCCGGCTTGAGCAGGCTTACTGTGGGACTATTGGGTATGAGTATATGCACATTGCCGATCGTAATAGATGTAACTGGTTGAGAGACAAGATTGAGACTCCAACACCAATGCAGTACAATAACAAGCGTCGTGAGGTTATTCTTGATAGGCTTATTTGGAGTACACAATTTGAGAACTTCTTGGCCACTAAGTGGACAGCAGCAAAGAGGTTTGGGCTTGAAGGTGGAGAAACTCTGATTCCAGGCATGAAAGAGATGTTTGATAGGGCAGCAGATCTCGGGGTTGAGAGCATAGTTATTGGAATGTCTCACAGAGGAAGACTGAATGTATTAGGTAATGTGGTTAGGAAGCCTATGCGGCAGATATTTAGTGAATTCAGTGGCGGTACAAAGCCTGTGGAAGAAGTTGGAGGACTATACACGGGGACTGGTGATGTCAAGTATCACTTGGGAACCTCTTATGATCGACCCACGAGAGGCGGGAAGAGAATTCATTTATCTTTGCTTGCTAATCCAAGTCACTTGGAAGCTGTGGACCCTGTTGTTGTTGGGAAAACTAGAGCAAAGCAGTATTGTTCGAGTGATGCGGACAGGACGAAGAATATGGCTGTGTTGATTCATGGAGATGGTAGCTTTGCTGGACAAGGTGTTGTCTTCGAGACACTGCATCTAAGTGCTCTTCCTAATTACACCACTGGTGGGACTATACACATTGTGGTGAACAACCAAGTTGCCTTCACAACTGATCCAATGTCCGGAAGATCTTCACAGTATTGTACTGATGTTGCCAAAGCATTGAGTGCTCCTATTTTCCATGTAAATGCTGATGACATGGAGGCAGTCGTTTATGTCTGTGAGCTTGCAGCTGAATGGCGCCAGACTTTCCATTCTGATGTTGTGGTTGATTTGGTGTGCTATCGTAGATTTGGGCATAATGAGCTGGATGAGCCATCTTTCACGCAGCCCAAAATGTACAAGGTTAGATCATCTTTCCTTTTCATTAAAAATTTGATATTCTTACCTGATTGAAGAAAACAAATTTGTATTTTTCTCATGATAAAATCTCTGTCTCACTTAAATGGTATTTTATATGAAAGTATAAGTGCATCTATTAAGATGTGCAAAGCTGAGTCTTGAATCTTTTACTTACTGGGGGATTACAGGTTATCCGGAATCATCCCTCAGCTCTAACAATCTACCAGAACAAACTTCTAGAATCTGGACAAGTGACCAAAGATGACATTGAAAGGATACAGAACAAGGTTAATTCAATTCTCAATGAAGAATTCTTGGCTAGCAAGGATTATGTTCCTCAAAAAAGGGACTGGCTTTCATCTCATTGGTCTGGATTTAAGTCACCTGAACAGATTTCCCGTATCCTGAATACTGGGTATAGCACTGTTTTTCTATCAGTTGCACCTGTTCTTCCTAATAATCGATTTGACTTAATTGTATTTTAATGAATTTATATCCTGCACAGGGTAAAACCAGAGATTTTGAAGAGTGTTGGCAAAACAGTCACATCCCTCCCAGAAACTTTTAAGCCTCACAGAGCGGTAAAGAAGAACTATGAACAACGCGCACAAATGATTGAGACTGGTGAAGGAATTGATTGGGCAGTTGCCGAAGCACTTGCCTTTGCGACACTACTAGTAGAAGGTAACCATGTTCGATTGAGTGGTCAGGATGTTGAAAGAGGCACATTTAGTCATCGGCATTCTGTACTTCACGACCAGGAAACTGGGGAAAAGTATTGCCCTCTTGACCATATTATGGAAAACCAAAATGAGGAAATGTTTACAGTTAGCAACAGGTAATGAGTGATTACTTTTTATAGTGTTCCCCTTTGTAAGGTTGTAGGACAGCCAGACACCACCATATGCTAAATTGGTGTTTTCATTTTTAATTTACCGTGTACAGAAGCTAATTGTGTTTTTATGTACAGCTCACTCTCTGAGTTTGGTGTTCTTGGATTTGAATTGGGCTACTCGATGGAGAGTCCAAATGCATTGGTAATCTGGGAAGCTCAATTTGGTGATTTTGCCAATGGAGCTCAAGTTATATTTGATCAGTTTTTAAGTAGTGGGGAGTCCAAATGGCTTCGTCAAACTGGGCTTGTTTTGCTGCTTCCTCATGGTTACCTTGGCCAGGGCCCTGAACATTCTAGTGCACGACTGGAGCGATTTCTTCAGGTATTCTTTTGTCAAATATGGTTAATCCCTCCTCCCCCTTTCCTTCCTCTCTTCTTCCCTTTTTTCACAGTTTAGACAACAGTAGTCTCTGGCATGGATCTCCGTCTTAAATAATTTTATTACAGATGAGTGATGACAATCCTGTTGCCATACCTGAGATGGATCCCACACATCGGAAGCAAATTCAGGAATGCAATTGGCAGGTTGTTAATGTGACAACTCCTGCCAACTACTTCCATGTTCTGCGTCGTCAGGTGACTTAAAAGCTATTTCCTTTATCAGCATTTTCCAGTATCTTGAAAAGTTTATGCAGGTTCTAATGTTCTTGTCTCGTTTCTCAGTTGCACAGGGAATTCCGTAAGCCTCTTATTGTGATGGCTCCTAAAAACCTGCTACGGCACAAGGAGTGCAAATCAAATTTATCCGAATTTGATGATGTGCAAGGCCACCCAGGTTTTGACAAGCAGGGGACCAGATTTAAGCGCCTCATCAAGGACCAGAATGACCACTCTGATCTGGAGGAGGGTATTAGACGTCTAGTTCTTTGCTCTGGGAAGGTAGTATATTCAAGGAACAAATTATGACTTACATAATTTTATCTTAGCCAAGGAACAAATAGTTAATTCTATCGCGTGTGCTGTATTTCGGGGTTCCCTTGCTTGCATGCAGCTTTATTATGAGCTTGACGAAGAGCGAAGAAATGTTGAAGCAAAGGATGTTGCAATTTGTAGAGTGGAACAGCTTTGCCCCTTCCCATATGACCTTATCCAGCGAGAGCTGAAGCGATATCCAAGTATGTACCTCGAACTTGCCATTTGAAAAGATCACATTATACTAGCTGTGAAATCAAATCAAGTGATAAATTTTGCTGACACCATGAGGTTGACATTTCCTAATTTGATTCCTTCAGATGCTGAGATAGTTTGGTGCCAGGAGGAGCCAATGAACATGGGTGCATACAGCTATATTGCACCCCGCCTTTGCGCTGCCATGAAGTCTCTCAGCAGAGGAACGATCGACGACATCAAATATGTTGGCCGTGCTCCATCAGCTTCCACAGCCACTGGTTTCCCTCAGGTTCATGAAAAGGAACAAAGCAAGATTTTGCACAACGCTGTGCGGCCGGAGCCAATTGAGTATCACATCATCTGAAGCCCGTGCATATCTATCCAAAACCAAACAATGACGTGTTTATAGATCCTTACATAATACTATATCTGAAGTTTCCTATTCTGATTTTTTGTTGATCCAAATGGTGATTTTTCACCATGGTATTCCATGCAAGCCGAGCGGCGTCTCAAAGAGTAAGATTTTTTTTAATCATTAAATAACACAAGATGCTTTATCTTCACAGTATTTCCCCATGGTATTCCATGCACAAGTGTTTTTGAGATTAATGTCAAGATGCTGTATCATTAAATAACACAAGATGCTTTATCTTCACAGTATTTTACCTTCCTCTATTAAATCTTTGCTTGTCTTGATGTGGATAGAGATAATCAGGTATGAGCTTCTGGTCAAGAAAAGGTGTTTCATTTGCCTAGTTTAACTGATATCATAAAGTATCTCTTCAAAATTCAAACATTGTGAATTTACCTTCCTGCAATAAACCCGGCTCGTATTTACATCATTACTCAATGTTTCTCCACATTTTTTTATAATGCACTGACAATTAGGGGTGGCAATGAGTGGTGTCGTGTTGAGGTTGCACATGAGTAATGGGTTGGTGTTACCATCCCTAATAAACGAGATGACTCATTGTCAAAACCCACTTGTTATTAATTGTGTCTTAATGGATTGACTAGAATTTGACCTGAAAGTTTTATCGTGTGGGTTGCGAGTAGTTCATTGGGTTGAGTTGGAAATTTCCACCCCTACTTAGAAGTTATAATACACCCAATGAACCGACACAACAACCCTAACCCAGTTGCTCTCAGATTTGGGTGAGAGATAAGCAGATTTAGCGAATAGTGCACATTGGCAAGATGACTTTTCTTGCAGCAGAAGGGATCCTATATGAAAATATGCCTCTTTTATGTAAGTGATTTAGAGAGGGCTAAAGAACACCACAGATAAAATATGCTTCACAAAGTTTTCTGATTTAAACATACCTTTATCAGAAAATAAGAACCAACCATTCATAGAAAAAGATGTTGCAAGCAAAGTATCGAATGGTGCAGTTTCTTTGTGTGAGCAACGAGGTTCTCCAATTTGACATGTTTTTTTCTTCATGAAAGCCTGAAGCTTTGTCTCCACGTGATGAAATAAAGGGAAATTCACTATTATACCAAATATAAGGGCCTAAATTATAATAAAAAAAACCTATATGAAATAGACTTTATAAACACACCCAAAGTCCATTTATAGCATAACAAAGAGGCTTTTAACTTCTTATAGATTACAAAATTGCCATCGATTTCTTAAAACAAGCACAACCTCAAAACCTCATAAAAAAAAGCTCAAAACACTCAATAGGGCATCAAAGTAATTTAATAATCAAAATTAAATTCAATAGAGTCATCTGTCATTTTTTGGGTATTTTTTTTATTTGTTTATAAAAATTAAATGGTATAGTTTATGATTTATCTACATCATTAGTGCTAAGAATGAATATATTACTAAAGTATCTCTTAAATAAAGCAAACTGAGAAGTTCCGAGTGAAAAAAAAAAAAAAAAGGAAACAAGGTGTTGAAGAAGTAGCTTGAAAAAGAAGCAAGCCAACCAAGGTGGTTGGTGTGAGTGGTTCGGCACTCTCATTCATTAAGAGAGGTTAGGGGTTCAATCCCTGCTCTCGTACGGAGTCACCACTTTGGCCAACACTTTACCCCTTACGGGCCGACCCGGTGTGAGTGGGGATTAGTCTGGGTTGTGGTTAAGGTTTAAAGGTGTCACCCATAGTTTGGGCCCATCCAGGACCACCTCATGGTTCAGACCAAAAAAAAAAAAAAAAAAAAAAAGAAGCAAGCCAGATGAAGAAGGAAAAGATCTTGGGATTAGGGATGGCAACGGGCCGGGTAGGATAATACCATCCCCGTCCCCGCTCTCCATCCCCGGTCCCATCCCCGAACCAATCCCCGTTTAATAGGTTTCGGGGAATCCCCGTCCCCATCCCCGTCGGGGGACTATCCCCCATACCCGGCCCGAATCCTCGATTTTTTTTGCATAAAAAAATATTTATCATACATTTTAACATTAAGTTTCATATTAAATTATCATTCAACACATTCAAATTAACTATAAAGTTCAACTCAACTATTTAAAATCACATTAATATGAAAATCCAGAGAAAATTAGGAAGAATTAGGAGAGGGAGGTTAACTTAGGGTTAAACATAAATATTATAATTATATATTTATTTATTTAAATATAAACATATATATTTTCAGGTCGAGTTCGGGGATGGGGATGCCAATACCATCCCCTCCCCATACCCGTTGGGGATTTTTCAAGTTCGGGAATCCCCGTACCCGATACCCGTTTGGCCCCGAAATCTCCCCCCATTAGGGTCGGGGACCCGACGGGGACCCGTCTCCACGGGGATTTTTGCCATCCCTACTTGGGATTGCTTTGGGCATATAATTTCCATAAATCAAAATTATGTTCGGGCTTGGGCATGGATTTGGGCCTACTTTACCCGACCTACCCGCATTAAAGTATTAAAATAATAAGGAAGTAAGATTTTTTGGTTCAGACCAAAAAATATGAAATAAGAAATAAAATGTTGCGCTCAGAAAGCTCAGAAAAGTCACCGTCGCTTCCCAGCGATTAGGGTTCCCCTATTCTCTTCTTCCTTCTATATCCCTCGTTTTCTCTTCCTCTGTCACTCTCAGGTATTCCCTGATTTCCGTCGATTTCAAGCTTTTATCTTTCGGGTTTTTTTTTAATCTCGTTTCCTGTTGACCGAAACGAAACTTTTGTTTCTCAAAACATTAGGTTCACGGAACAGTATCGTTTCTCTGTAGATCAAAATTGTCAGAATAGTTCTCATGCATCAGTTTTGTTAAATTTTTTTGTTTTCATTTTGAAAATAATCTGTCTCTGTGATCTCATTCAAGTTTGATGCACTCATATTCCAGTGTGTATGTATGAAAGTATTAAAAGGTATGATAATTGGTATGCTTATTTGATTTGTTTTTGGATTGCTCTCAACAGGGTTTTGATTGATGTTCTGAAGATTTGTGACGTAGAATTTTCTGTTGAATTGGATAAAATTGTGTGATAGATTGGGTTGGTAGCTATGACTTGGTTTAGAGCAGGGTCTAGCGTGGCAAAACTTGCCATTAGGAGAACTCTATCAAACAGTGGATCATATGCAGGTAGGAGGCGGGTCCTTCCGTCGCAAAATCGAGACTTTCACACCACTCTATGTAAATCAAAGGCGCAATCCGCCCCAGTTCCACGCCCTGTACCCCTCTCTAGACTAACTGACAGTTTCTTGGATGGAACCAGCAGTGTTTATTTGGAGGGGCTTCAGAGGGCTTGGGAAGCCGACCCCAGTAGTGTTGATGAGTCGTGGGACAATTTCTTCAGGAATTTTGTGGGTCAGGCCTCTACCTCGCCGGGAATTTCAGGCCAAACCATTCAAGAGAGTATGCGTTTGTTGTTGCTTGTGAGGGCATACCAGGTTAATGGTCACATGAAAGCTAAATTGGACCCTTTGGGTCTGGAAGAGAGAGAAATCCCAGATGATTTGGACCCTGCTCTATATGGGTTCACTGAGGCTGATCTTGATAGGGAGTTCTTTTTAGGGGTCTGGAGGATGGCTGGGTTTTTGTCTGAGAACCGTCCCGTCCAGACCCTTCGGTCCATACTGACCCGGCTTGAGCAGGCTTACTGTGGGACCATTGGGTATGAGTATATGCACATTGCCGATCGTAATAGATGTAACTGGTTGAGAGACAAGATTGAGACTCCGACACCAATGCAATACAATAGGCAGCGTCGTGAGGTTATTCTTGATAGGCTTATTTGGAGTACACAATTTGAGAACTTCTTGGCCACTAAGTGGACAGCAGCAAAGAGGTTTGGGCTTGAAGGTGGAGAAACTCTGATTCCCGGCATGAAGGAGATGTTTGATAGGGCAGCAGATCTTGGGGTTGAGAGCATAGTTATTGGAATGTCTCACAGAGGAAGACTGAATGTATTGGGTAATGTGGTTCGGAAGCCTTTGCGTCAGATATTTAGTGAATTCAGTGGTGGTACAAAGCCTGTGGATGAAGTTGGACTATACACAGGGACTGGTGATGTCAAGTATCACTTGGGAACCTCTTATGATCGACCCACGAGAGGTGGGAAGAGAATTCATTTATCTTTGCTTGCTAATCCAAGTCACTTGGAAGCGGTGGACCCTGTTGTTGTTGGGAAAACTAGAGCAAAGCAATATTATTCAAGTGATGCGGATAGGACCAAGAATGTGGGTATCTTGATTCATGGAGATGGTAGCTTTGCTGGGCAAGGTGTGGTCTACGAGACTCTGCATCTGAGTGCTCTTCCTAACTACACCACTGGTGGGACTATACACATTGTGGTGAACAACCAAGTTGCCTTCACAACTGATCCGATGTCTGGAAGATCATCACAGTATTGTACTGATGTTGCCAAAGCATTGAATGCCCCTATTTTCCATGTAAATGCTGATGACATGGAGGCAGTCGTTCATGTCTGTGAGCTTGCAGCTGAATGGCGCCAGACTTTCCATTCTGATGTTGTGGTTGATTTAGTGTGCTATCGTCGATTTGGGCATAATGAGATTGATGAGCCATCTTTCACGCAGCCCAAAATGTACAAGGTTAGATCATCTTTCCTAGTCGTTAAAAATTTGATATTCTTCCTTGATTGAAGACAAAATTTCTTTTGCTCATGATAAAATCTCAAAGTCTCATTTTATTGTGTCATGGTAAAAAATATCGAAAGTATAATGCAACTATTGAGATGTGCAAAGCTGAGTGTTAAATTTTTAACTTATTGGGGGTTTACAGGTTATCCGGAATCATCCCTCAGCTCTAACAATCTACCAGAACAAACTTCTAGAATCTGGACAAGTGACCAAAGAGGACATTGAAAGGATACAGAGCAAGGTTAATTCAATTCTCAATGAAGAATTCTTGGCTAGTAAGGATTATGTTCCTCAAAGAAGGGACTGGCTTTCATCTCATTGGTCTGGATTTAAGTCACCTGAACAGATTTCCCGTATCCGGAATACTGGGTATATCACTGTTTTTCTATCAGTTGCACCTGTTCTTCCTAAGATCCGATTTCACTTAATTGTATTTTAATGAATTTTATATCCTGCACAGGGTAAAACCAGAGATTTTGAAGAGTGTTGGCAAAGCAGTCACAGCCCTCCCAGAAACTTTTAAGCCTCACAGAGCAGTAAAGAAGGTTTATGAACAACGTGCACAAATGATTGAGACTGGTGAAGGAATTGATTGGGCTGTTGCTGAAGCACTTGCCTTTGCTACACTACTAGTAGAAGGTAACCATGTTCGATTGAGCGGTCAGGATGTTGAAAGGGGTACATTTAGTCATCGGCACTCTGTAGTTCACGACCAGGAAACTGGGGAGAAGTATTGTCCCCTTGACAATATTATGGCTAACCAAGATGAGGAAATGTTTACAGTTAGCAACAGGTAATGAGTGATTACTTTTTATAGTGTTCCCTTCTGTAAGGTTGTAGGACTGCCAGACACCACCATATGACTTATTTGATGTTGAATAAGTACTTGGCTAAATTGGTGTTTCTGTTTTTAATTTGCCTTGTACAGAAGCTAATTGTATTTGTATGTACAGCTCACTTTCTGAGTTTGGTGTTCTTGGATTTGAATTGGGTTATTCGATGGAGAGTCCAAATGCATTGGTAATCTGGGAAGCTCAATTTGGTGATTTTGCCAATGGAGCTCAAGTTATATTTGATCAGTTTTTGAGTAGTGGGGAGTCCAAATGGCTTCGTCAAACTGGGCTTGTTGTGCTGCTTCCTCATGGTTACGATGGCCAGGGCCCTGAACATTCTAGTGCACGACTGGAGCGATTTCTTCAGGTATTCTTTTGTCAAATATGGTTAATCCCTCCTCCCCCTTCTTCCCTTTTTCCACTTTAGACAACAGCAGTCTCTGGCATGGATCCCCATCTTAACTAATTTTATTACAGATGAGTGATGACAATCCTTTTGTCATACCTGAGATGGATCCTACACTTCGGAAGCAAATTCAGGAATGCAATTGGCAGGTTGTTAATGTGACAACTCCTGCCAACTACTTCCATGTTCTGCGTCGTCAGGTGACTTAAACTATTTTGTTTCTCGGTATTTTCCAGTTTCTTGAAAATTTACTGCAGGTTCTAATATTTTGTATCATTTTTCAGTTGCACAGGGAATTCCGTAAGCCTCTTATTGTGATGGCTCCCAAAAATCTGCTACGGCACAAGGAGTGCAAATCAAATTTATCCGAATTTGATGATGTGCAAGGCCACCCAGGTTTTGACAAGCAGGGGACCAGATTTAAGCGCCTCATCAAGGACCAGAATTACCACTCTGATCTGGAGGAGGGTATTAGACGTCTAGTTCTTTGCTCTGGCAAGGTATTAATATTCCTAGATTTCCTCCATAAATAAAAGCACACACATACACGTGTCTATGTTGTTTGGCTTCTTTACTTTATAATTTTACCAGTAAAGTAATTAATAGGCTTTTATTCAGCAGACCTTGGAGAATGAAAGAATTATGAATGGAACCTGACAGAAATAGATCAATAATACTTTGTTGACTTGTAGAGAATTATGACTTATATCATTTTATCTTACCCAAGGAACAAATAGATAATTATATTTTCTGCGATGTATTCTTGGTTTTTCCTGCATGCAGCTTTATTATGAGCTTGACGAAGAGCGAAGAAAGGCTGAAGCAAAGGATGTCGCAATTTGTAGAGTGGAACAGCTTTGCCCCTTCCCATATGACCTTATCCAGCGAGAGCTGAAGCGATATCCAAGTATGTACCTTGAACTTGCCATTTAAAAAGTGAATAATATACATTATGATTAATGGAACTGCCCTAGCTTGCTCCTTTCCCTTTGTCAAGATTCTAGCCAGTTTCCCTCTATATTTTATTTGATGTTTTTATTTTGGGGTATGTAAATTGGATTCCTGTATTGCATCTCAATACTTTGACCATAGGATAATGCTAGATGTATAAAGAATTCCAATCATTATTAACAAACTGTGTGGCAGGATATGTAGTGGTGTCATATCAACGTGTGTGCAAGATGTTAGTTTGATACACAAGACATGCCTACTCAGCTGCTACATTAGCATATAAATTAAAAATATACAGTCCTGAGTTGATTTAGCATTTTCCTATTTTGCTGACATCATGAGGTTGACAATTTCTAATTTTATTCCTTCAGATGCTGAGATAGTTTGGTGCCAGGAAGAGCCAATGAACATGGGTGCATACAGCTATATTGCACCCCGCCTTTGCTCTGCCATGAAGTCCCTGGGCAGAGGAACGATCGAAGACATCAAGTATGTTGGCCGTGCTCCATCAGCGGCCACAGCCACTGGTTTCTATACGGTTCATGTGAAGGAACAAAACGAGATTGTGCACAAAGCAGTGCAGCCAGAGCCAATTGAGTATCACATCTGAAGCCCGTGCATATTTATCCCAAACCAATGAATGACGTGTTTATAGATACTTACATAATACTACTATCTGAAATTTCCTATCCTGATTTTTTGTTGATACAAATGGTGGTTTTTCACCATGCAAGCCGAGCGGCATCGCAAAGATTAAGATTTTTTTCTCTCATGTGATGATGCACAAGTGTTTTTGAGAATAATGTCAAGATGCTTTATCATTAAATAACAGAAGGTTGGTTTGGCCATTCCCGATGATTTTTTTGGTTCAATTGTACTGCAATCCCCTGTTATTATGGTTGAAGTATTTGATGAAGCATATGATTATATCAATTCGGCACATGTCTAACTGTGAGGAGAAAAACTTTCCTGCCTGTCCGCCTAACTATACTTTTGACTCTGAAATCTGTGCAGCATTTTTATTCCTAGACTCTAGTTGTTGTAGGTATCTGAGGATTACCAACGATGTGTTGGGTTTTCATCATTTGGTAAAGATGCTGAACAAATAGGGTTAGAATTTGTGTCAATTCTAAAGCGTACTTGTACTTTGCATAGCATGTGCTTAATGCTTAATACAGGCAACCACTAGTGGAGTTGGCAAAGCATTTTAGTATCAATTAAAACTATATGCACTTGTCATGTTGGTCCAACTTAATTATTTTATTTTAAATTTTGGGGAGGGAGAATGATTCGATAGCAAGAAACAGAAGGCAAAAGCAGTGCTTTAGCGTTTATCTATCTTCCTGGTAGTTCTTGACGAATCTTAGCCAGT
This sequence comes from Prunus avium, assembly GCF_965620075.1. NCBI lineage: Eukaryota > Viridiplantae > Streptophyta > Magnoliopsida > Rosales > Rosaceae > Prunus > Prunus avium. Next base: position 38,849,555 of record NC_142285.1, read on the forward strand.
TTGTAGACTCTGAGCACCCATATTTTGGTTGTAAGTTTTGCTTCAGGAACTAGTTTTGTTCCTTAATTGTGGATTAGATAAAAGGAAGATGGAGATAAACCTCTAAATTAGAGCAAGATTTAATGCTGCATGACATGGGTTTTTATTAATTTAAAAAAAAACACTTCAAAGTTAATTCAACTTTTTGAGTACAAGCGATTGGGAGAGGGTGAAAGAGATGAACCAAGTGAGCAAGTCAATTCAACATAAACCAAGGGCAAGGGCACATTGGTTCAAGTAATATATATAATGGGTACCCTACAAGTCAAGGTTTTAATCAACACACTGCAAACGGCAAATACAAATGTGGAAGTATGAGATGGATGGCATTTTCAGTTAATTAATTGCCCTAAAATAAAGATAATTAAACTATGTCCCCCTCTCCTTTAACCTAGAGCCACTAATTTCTTGCACTAGATCTAAATTCGGCTTGGCCATGAATGAAATTTCATTTTATAATTCCTACTCAAACTCTCAGTGGCAATTTATCAATGAGAAGCATATATGTTAATTGGATTAGTGCACTTCCCCTGGACCTGTAGAATGTGAATCAGAACATATTATTATTATTATTATTATTATATAAGTTTAAAATGTGTTTTATAATATCTTCTAAATCATTATTTTTCTAAATTATTATCACTATATAAACTTTTTATTTTATAGTCACTGGTTCAAAAAAAAAAAAAATCTGTTAATTGCAAATTTTATCTGATTCGGATTGTCTCTGGCTGTTTTCCATCTGGCCAAATTGATAATGGATGATAGTTTGATTGACATATTGTGCCCAATTTGTTTGTGGCCAAACATATTCTCTAATTAAAGCATATATGCATGCATATGAGCACATGACCCTCTCTTACAACTTCTATATTTTCCACTGTATTTTATAAAATTGTGTTTAAAAAAAAGTATTATAAAACAACTACTAAAAGCAAATAATTGAATAAGATTTTGCTGCCATAGATCTGCATTGTATATATAGTCACATTTAGTCTCCCTTTTTTGTTCATTAATTTTCCCCTAAACTTATTGTAATTTCATAGGGAAAGATCCCATCATTGTAATGTGTAAATAAACAGTCACTTATGGTTGGGTTGATCAAGAGAACCATGCAAATATAAGTACCCAAAACAGAGAATAAATGGTGAAATCAAATCAAATTATGCCGTTTTCAGGCATCCTTTAGTTTGGCTATTGCTGTCAAAGCCTTTTGAGATTTTATGTAGTGAGGTACCTTTTCGCCAACCATTTGGTTGACATATTTGGGTTAGTCACTTGGAACAGTGATTTTATTACTTGTGAGTCAGATATGAATCATATGATGCATGGTATTCGATGAGGAAAAAACTACCGGTTTTGATGCTTGATTTGATGAAATGGGCTCTCTTCACAGAATCGTATTTTAGCTCACCTTAGTGGAGTCCCCTGGAATATTCAAGATTGAGAGACGTACCCAAAGTTGCTACGCCTATAAAGTAAGTGCAGCTTCTTGTTCATTTTCCTCATCACTGATCAAGTAGCTGCTAGTTTTTTCACTCTACTGAGAAATTAAGCAAGAGGCGTAGTTTTAGAACAACAATATGTCTAAGAGCTCTATGGCTCAGATGATCAATCGGGCGAAGCCGTTTGTGGCTGTCACTCTGATGCAATTTGGGTTTGCAGGAATGTCCATAATTTCAAAGTTTGCTCTAAACCGGGGGATGAGCCAACATGTATTGGTCGTGTACCGGCATGCTGTTGCCACTGTTTTTATAGCTCCTTTTGCCATAGTGTTTGATAGGTACTCTGTCTCTGGCTCTCTCTGTCTTCTTTCGTGTGTCTTGATTTTTTTGTATTTGACATGTTGAGCAATGAAGAAACTAATCCACTGAAGTTGATGCTCTTGCAGGAAAGTAAGGCCAAAGATGACCTTCTCTGTTTTCACCAAGATTTTGTTACTTGGCCTATTAGAGTTAAGAACCGCGACCACTAAGCCACATGTTGTCCAACTTATAAGCTTGAAAAGACGTTTTAATCATGCTGTTTTCATTTTTAAACAAATTGGAATCGTGCTAATCAAGTTATGTCTACTCTCATTATCAGGCCTGTAATCGACCAGAACCTGTTCTATACCGGGATGAAGCTTACAACAGCAACTTTTACATCTGCCATGTGCAATGTTCTTCCTGCCTTTGCATTCATAATGGCTTGGATTTTCAGGTAAATATTCTGTGGTTTACATATTCCTACTGTATTTCCCTTCCTTGCTTGGTCCAGAAATGTGGAATTAATTAGTTTGACTGGTCTTTTAGGCTTGAGAAGATTAATTTTAGAAGCCTGCATAGCCTGGCAAAGATATTGGGGACCATAGTGACTGTTGGAGGAGCTATGCTTATGACTCTAATTAATGGACCGATGCTGAATCTTCCTTGGACAAGAAGAAACATTCATCAAGAATCTACAAGTGCCACAGATCATCAAGATCCCATAAAGGGTGCTCTTATGATTGGAGCTGGATGTTTCTGTTGGGCTGGTTTCGTCAATCTGCAAGTAAATCCCAAATCTTTTATGTAACTTGAGTAACAAGTAACAACTCACAGTTACATGTGTGTTTATATGTCTTACCCCATAGCATTTGAACTGCAAGGAAATAGACTAATACACAATTATCACCTACACTGTCATCTTAATGAGGCACAATTGCTGGATTAAAATTGTCTAAACTTTTTTCTATTTTTCTTTTTCAAAGAAAATTGATGATTGTACTGATTGAGGTAGAATTACTGCTTCTATAGGCAATTACGCTAAAGTCTTACCCCGCTGAGCTCTCCCTAGCTGCTTGGATATGCTTGATGGGCACTGTTCAAGGCACCGTGGTGGCCCTAGGTTTTGAATGGGATAACCCTGCAGCTTGGTCCATACACTGGGATTCTAAGTTGTTAGCTGCTGTTTACAGTGTAAGCAGATTTCAATTCAACCCCAAGCTTTCTGGTTAACAAGATTTCTGCAGGCTATAAATAGATATGCTTTACAAGTGTATTTACAGCATGAAGATGTTTTGGTGCAGGGAATAATATGTTCAGGTGTTGCGTATTACGTTCAGGGATTGGTAATGAAGGAAAGGGGACCTGTTTTTGTGACTGCTTTTAGTCCTCTAAGCATGATTATTGTTGCTGTTATGAGCTCCTTCATGTTAGCTGAGATAATGTACTTGGGAAGGTTTGCATCAATCTCTCTCTACTAAATCCAAATATAGGATCACCTTGGATTTAAGTAGTTTTTTATATGAAGAAAAAAAAAAGGATGAAGAGCCTTTACTCAGTGGCAAAATGCAAGAAAGAAATTTGTGTATCATGTAGATAACTCAAAATATTTCTCCTGAAGGGCTAATGAGGCTTTTTTCTTTTTTCTGCAGAGTAATTGGAGCAATGGTCATTGTGATTGGCCTCTATATGGTTCTATGGGGTAAAAGTAAGGATCGGATTCCATCTGAATCAGAAAAAGATGATGTGGTTCCACCGGTTTAACGAAAACTACATTCATGGAGAGGACAGTGACATCAGATAAAAGATTTTTTGGCCATTGATGTTACTAAGTAAGAAGCTGATATGTACAATATTTCACAAGGAGGAAGACCAAAAACTATATAATAACTGCTTCGACTTTGAATTTTCAATTCGCAACGAACTCCGTGCAAGCCAAAACTTATACAAGTTAAGCTGTTATGTTGTTGCAGATCAATAAAAGATTCTGGCGAATTATGAGTACAGTGGACCAGTCACTTAAAAAAAGAAGAGGAAATTTCTACTTTGAAAATCCCATAAGTGAAATCATAGTTTTAATATGGAACAGAGTGGTTGCTACTTGCTCCCTCCTTCTGCAGAAAGGTGTTTTGAAATGGGCATGGATGCTCTTCTTGGCACAAACTTTGTGTTGCATGGTTTGAGTTTTAATGTCTTGAATTTTAATGCGGTACTTATATCACAAATCCAAATAATTGAATGCTTGAATCCAGTTAGGTCCATGTAAAGCTGGCATCTTGACACCAATATTACTGATTGATCAGTTAAATCAATTTGCTCAATTTGCAATTACTTCTTTGTGAAATTATGCTTGTTTCCACACTGAAGTAAATTATAATGGCACTAATATGAATGCAATTGGGAATGATAGTGGTTAGTTATTGCTTAATTTATACAATGATAAATGCAATTGTCAAGAAGTGATGAACCACTCAATGCCAAATTGATATTTGCTTGCACTCTTCAACAAGCAAAGCACTTAATCTATTAGTTGGCAAAATTTTGAGAGGCTAGTCCAACCCCATAGGGATTAAGGATAAAATCTACGTATCATCGCCTCAAAACGTCCATTAAACCTACACATGTTTGTTACGTACAAGTTAATAACTTTATCAAAGTGTATTAGTCTTGGTTCAAATCAAAGTGGTCTGGGATGATCAGAATAAGAGTAGATCATGAGTAGTTAATCACATTACTAATCCTTTTGCTTGTGTTCATTAAAAACTTTTTATAGGAGGCTTAGTTGATTTCAAGGGGTGAAACCTGTCATTGTCTGTGGGGGGGGGGGGGGGGGGGGGGGGGTAACAGGGTCGTTTTCAAGAGGGACTCATTTTCCAACAACCTGCCTCTAATTAGCCTAATTATGTAATAATTCAAATTCAGTTTTTTATCTGCTACAAATATATTCTTGCACAACTCTTTCATTGTCTGTGATATTAATACGTTGGAATAAACCCAACTAAAGCCCTGACTCTTTTTTTTTTTTTTTTGCATTGCCATAAATTGCTCACTGCATTAAATTTTCTCAGTCACCAACAACGTTTTTGATTGATGAAAGTGTGGCAAGGCCTACAAGGCTACCACTTTCCATGGTATGCAGAAAATGGGGTTTTTTTTTATTTTTTATTTTTAAAGAAATCGTTTTTCGATTCACTGCATCGGTTTGAGTACTTGAATTTGAAAAGAAAGAAAAAATTGTTTAGAAGGTATGAGAAAGAAGCAAGGGGTGGTTGGAACTCTATAAAATGAAAGTGTTTTAGCCCCTCTACAACTTATATGCTCATAAGCTTTTTTCATGGCTTCATTAGAGAGGACAAACATATTGAGAACAAAGTTTATTATGGAGTCATTAACTAACCTGATCCGCCCGGCAAAGCTGATTTTAGCCGTAGCTCTCTTGCAGGGTGCCTATGCAGGCCAGGCCATAATTGTTAGGATGGCTATGAACCAGGGGATGAGCCATTACATATTCTTAGTCTACCGAATGGCCTTTGCCACTGTTCTTATTGCTCCATTTGCTCTTATCTTGGATAGGTTTGTTCTCTTGATGTATATGCAGGGAAATTTTCTATTTTCAAACAGTCTAGCAAGTTTTAAAAAAGATTAAGGAACTATCATAACTAATTACTAATTGTTAAGACTAATCACCAGGAAATCGAGGCCGAAGATGACATCCTCCATCCTTGTTAAGACAATGCTGCTCAGCCTTTTCGAGTAAGAATCTGAACCATTAAGTTTAATTAAACTACTCTTTATGATCTTAATTGAACCCCATTTTCATTATCTATCTATACAGCCCTGTGCTTGACCAGAACCTATACTATATGGCAATGTCCTACTCTACAGCTACTTTCACATCTGCCATGTTCAATATTCTTCCTGCAATTGCATTTTTTATGGCCTGGATCTTTAGGTACAACTCCTTAGCCACTAAAACACAGAAAAAACACACTGGTAAGGCAAATAAAGTTTATAACTTTGTTGTGGTGAGGGATTTGCAGGCTTGAGACAGTAAACATTAGGAAACTGCATAGCCAGGCAAAGGTTCTTGGGACTATAATCACAGTTGGAGGAGCTATAATATTGACACTAGCCAAAGGGCCTGCACTAAATTTGCCATGGACAAAGGGCAAAAATCAACATCATCCTCATCATCAAATGCAAAGTGATTCAAACCACAAAGACATCACAAAGAGTGCTCTATTGAGTGCAGCAGCTTGTTTCTGCTGGTCTAGTTTCATCATTTTGCAAGTAAGAAACTCTCAAATGTTATATGACATGCTTCTGTGTTACTGCATCAGTAAAAAATAAAAAGTAAAAAGTATAATATGATGGTGAATTCTAATGCAGGCATTTACACTAAGATCATATCCTTGTAAGCTCTCCCTGGCAGCTCTTACATGTTTTTGGGGTCTGGTGGAAGGAGCAATCCTGGCCCTTGCAGTAGAATGGAGGAACAGTAATGCAGACTGGTCCATACACTTGGACATAAGACTTTTAGCAGCATTTTATGGGGTAACGAATTTTTACTTCAGAGAAAGAATGGCAAATATGTACTCAGAGTCACAGTCACAGATGTTTTTTCATGCAGGGGATACTCTCTGGGGTTGCTTATTACATTATGGGAATGGTAAATAAAGAAAATGGACCTGTTTTCTTTTCTGCTTTTAACCCATTGGGCACAGTAATTATTGCAATTCTGGGTTCCCTTGTTTTTGATGAGCACATGTACCTTGGGAGGTATGCTTTAATTTCTCTCTCCTATGCCCAATATGCCTATGCATAATAGTTACAGCAGTAAAAATGGACTGACCCAATACCACTACATGGTTTGCAGTCTTACTGGAGCCATTGTCATCGTTGTTGGCCTATATCTGGTTCTGTGGGGCAAGACCAAAGACGAGCCTCCATCTCAATCATCAATAACTCAGAGTCAACCAAACGATGAGCCTATAACTACAAGTCAACAACAAATGATGCCAGAGGGAGGCCTGGATATAGAACGTGGAGGTGAACCAAAAACAAACATAATTTACAGCTAAAAGTTTCAGTTCATTCGAGAAAACTATTGAATTCTGGGAGATCATTATAAATTTTTTCACAACGTTGATGTAAAAATATTTATGTTCTTTTTAAGTTCTCAACAAAAGGAGCACCATTATTCTTAAGTTGTGAATTGTGAATTTGGACATGAAATCTCATCTCATCCAACAAAGTGGAGGCCAATATTTTATCTAAGGGTAATGCTAGGCTTCCCACATTTTTATACCACATTGTGTATCACATTTCTAATAGAGACAGAGCCCACCAATACAATGGAGCCCATCTCTATTAGAGATGTGGTACGCACTGTGGTATAAAAATGTGGTAAGCCTAGCATTTTCCTTTATCTAATCAATGGTAAGACAGCCAACGTAAAACAATAGTTGGTGGCCTCCAAAGAGAGGCTGCATCATTGATCAGCAGCCAGCAAATAATGCTTGTTCGCAATTTGAGCTCAAAATGGACTTATCTACATATGAGCAAGGATAAATCCCCAACCATTCATGACATTCATGTCAAAGACGATGCCCCTCGAGTTCTCAAAGCGCCCAAATTGGTGTCACACTGGACACTTACCAGATTATCAGTAAGCCGATTCGACCATCGGGTTACACTATCCAGTCTCGATAACTATGGATGTTTGGTTCATAGATTTTCAGGGTGAAAAATAAACACGCATACAAAATTTTGTAAACTGTCCACCATCCAAAAATAATTAACTTTCAATATGAACTATTTCACATAGCCAAAATACCTGTAAACATCCACCAGCTCCAATATTCAAATTTGCAGTCTATAATTTAGTAATTTACTATAAGCTTTTGTATGGTGCTATGCAATCCCATCTATCCCCCAAAAAGTTAATGAGGAAGATTCTCGCATCAAGATTGTATAGCAACTTCGTCTTTTCCATAGATACGCTGAAGTTCACGGGTGGCGGCTTGATGCGATGCTGAAGAAAGTCAAAAAGAGGGAACTATATGAGAGCAATTTTCACAACATCAATAAACATAAATGGTAAGGATATCACATTTCAAGTTTGTGTTAAAGAGGTCATCCAAAAATCATCTAAAATTCTGCATCACCTTTCCAGATCCGGAAATTCTTCTGATTAATAGGAGACCCTGTCACAGTTTGAATGGCATCAAACAGCATCTCCTGAGGAGTGTTCTTCAGCTCTTGAACTACTGCATAGATGGTCTTTCCATTCTCAAAGTAGATGTGATTGTTGGGATGCTTGGTCTTAGCACCAGCATGACGTTCAAACCCATAAGCTTATGATATTTATAAAATATCCCTTTTTTTCCTTAAGTCCTTAGAAGTCATTTTACAAAAGGATAAATTTGTTTTTGAAAATTTGAAATTAAGGTGGGTGGAGAAATAGGACAGGTGGGTGGAAATAGCAGCACTCTTGATCAGGGAGCATTTGATATTCATGTTGTTTCAAAGTTGTTTTAAAAACAAGTGTAAAGAGGGTTCCCACCCGACGTTGTGGGCCAAAAATTAAGTAAACCCACACTCTCTTTTTTTGCGTGTGAAATTTTTTTGGTTCAACAGAAGGTATGAGAAATGATGAGTACATAATTATCACATTTATTATCCCTACATTATATTTGTTAGTAACTAATTTTATTTAATTTGATATTATTTTGTGTGTTTATCTCTTTGTAGCTAGACTTTGAGGTTCATTGGCTATGTTCATACCCACCCCACATAAAAGAGCAAGAAAAAAAAGCATGAAATGGATGAAGCAACAAACAAGACTTGGTGGCATTAAACAATTTGTAGTTGGGAATGACCAAATGAATGATGAAGAATTAGTGCCACACCAAGGCATAAAAAAAAAAGGAAAAGAAGCAATGGATGGAGCAACCAAGAAGAAAAGAATTGAAAAGAATGCATGAAGTGCCACACCCATGCCAAAAGAAGAAACAATGAAAAGATGGGCTACGGTTTTGCATTGAAAGGGATAAGAATTTCATATTTTAATATTTCCCTAGTGATTGTTGCTGTTGAGATTTAAGGCTATAAATAGGAAGCTCTACAAGCCTTCAAACACACCCAAGCTCCACAACTCTTGAGCTTTCTCTCTTCCCTCAATCTTTCTAAGTTTTAATTTCTGTTTTTAGTTTTATTTTATTATAGGGAACTAACTCCCTAGCTAAGGCTAGGGAGAAAGCTTTTAATATAAGTGTGTAATTTTTATTAGTTTGATCCAAACTTAAGCTTTAATGTGAATTTGTAGTTTTTGTTCAAATGGAATTTGTAGTTTTCTTTTTAATTAATTGATGAATGTTTGATAATCTATTTCATGGGTTCAATCATGTTTTTCCCATTGTGTAGTAAAAACTTTCATTCTTTTAAAAGAGAAGAGAATGACCAAAGATTAATAGAATTTTGATGAAGATTATTTTTTGATAGTTTGTTGCCAATGGTACAAGTTATGCTTAGAATACTTCTAAAGGAAATTAAAAAGAGCTTTAATTATTTTGAACAACTACAAATGAAAATATTTTGTGGATCAAATTATTAAGAGTTGCATGCTTATGTTAAAAGCGGAAACCCAATGCCTTAGTATTTTAATCAATTGAATTTTCTTGAAATCAAATCTTGCATAAATCTACTTTTCAATCATAATTGTTCTTTTTCAGCTCTGTTATCTTTACACCGCTCTCTGTGGATACGACACTCGGACTTCCGAGCTACACTACTATACGACACCTCCCTTGGATTTTGCAAAGTGGTGCGAACCAGAAAGAAGCAAGGGGTGGTTGGAGCTCTATAAAATGAAAGTGTTTTAGCCTCTACAACTTATATGCTCACAAGCTTTTTTCATGGCTTCATTAGAGAGGACAAACATACTTGGAACAAAGTTTATTATGGAGTCATTAACTAACCTGATCCGCCCGGCAAAGCTGATTTTAGCCGTAGCTCTCTTGCAGGGTGCCTATGCAGGCCAGGCCATAATTGTTAGGATGGCTATGAACCAGGGGATGAGCCATTACATATTCTTAGTCTACCGAATGGCCTTTGCCACTGTTCTTATTGCTCCATTTGCTCTTATCTTGGATAGGTTTGTTCTCTTGATGTATATGCAGGGAAATTTTCTATAGTCCCAAGAACCTTTGCCTGGCTATGCAGTTTCCTAATGTTTACTGTCTCAAGCCTGCAAATCCCTCACCACAACAAAGTTATAAACTTTATTTGCCTTACCAGTGTGTTTTTTCTGTGTTTTAGTGGCTAAGGAGTTGTACCTAAAGATCCAGGCCATAAAAAATGCAATTGCAGGAAGAATATTGAACATGGCAGATGTGAAAGTAGCTGTAGAGTAGGACATTGCCATATAGCCCTGTGCTTGACCAGAAGCTATACTATATGGCAATGTCCTACTCTACAGCTACTTTCACATCTGCCATGTTCAATATTCTTCCTGCAATTGCATTTTTTATGGCCTGGATCTTTAGGTACAACTCCTTAGCCACTAAAACACAGAAAAAACACATTGGTAAGGCAAATAAAGCTTATAACTTTGTTGTGGTGAGGGATTTGCAGGCTTGAGACAGTAATCATTAGGAAACTGCATAGCCAGGCAAAGTTTCTTGGGACTATAATCACAGTTGGAGGAGCTATAATATTGACACTAGCCAAAGGGCCTGCACTAAATTTGCCATGGACAAAGGGCAAAAATCAGCATCATCCTCATCATCAAATGCAAAGTGATTCAAACCACAAAGACATCACAAAGAGTGCTCTATTGAGTGCAGCAGCTTGTTTCTGCTGGTCTAGTTTCATCATTTTGCAAGTAAGAAACTCTCAAATGTTAGATCACATGCTTCTGTGTTACTGCATCAGTAAAAAATAAAAAGTAAAAAGTATAATATGATGGTGAATTCTAATGCAGGCATTTACACTTAAGATCATATCCTTGTAAGCTCTCCCTGGCAGCTCTTACATGTTTTTGGGGTCTGGTGGAAGGAGCAATCCTGGCCCTTGCAGTAGAATGGAGGAACAGTAATGCAGACTGGTCCATACACTTGGACATAAGACTTTTAGCAGCTTTCTATGGGGTAAGAAATTTTTACTTCAGATAAAGAATGGTAAATATATACTCACACTGACAGTCACAGTCACAGATGTTTTTTCATGCAGGGGATACTCTCTAGGGTTGCTTATTACATTATGGGAATGGTAAATAAAGAAAAGGGACCTGTTTTCTTTTCTGCTTTTAACCCATTGGGCACAGTAATTATTGCAATTCTGGGTTCCCTTGTTTTAGATGAGCACATGTACGTTGGGAGGTATGCTTTAATTTCTCTCTCCTATGCCCAATATGCCTATGCATAATAGTTACAGCAGTAAAAATGGACTGACCCAATACCACTACATGGTTTGCAGTCTTATTGGAGCCATTGTCATCGTTGTTGGCCTATATCTGGTTCCGTGGGGCAAGACCAAAGACGAGCCTCCATCTCAATTATCAATAACTCAGAGTCAACGAAACGATGAGCCTATAACTACAAGTCAACAACAAATGATGCCAGAGGGAGGCCTCGATATAGAACGGTTCTATATCCAGGCCTAGTACACAATATGGTATAAAAATGTGGTAAGTCTAGCATTAGCCTTAGATAAAATATCGGCCTCCACTTTGTTGGATGAGATGAGATTTCATGTCCAAATTCACAATTCACAACTTAAGAATAATGGTGCTCCTTTTGTTGAGAACTTAAAAAGAACATAAATATTTTTACATCAACCCTGTGAAAAAATTTATAATGATCTCCCAGAATTCAATAGTTTTCTCAAATGAACTGAAACTTTTAGCTGTCAATTATGTTTGTTTTTGGTTCAGGGTAACAAACATAATTGACAGCTAAAAGTTTCAGTTCATTCGAGAAAACTATTGAATTCTGGGAGATCATTATAAATTTTTTCACAGGGTTGATGTAAAAATATTTATGTTCTTTTTAAGTTCTCAACAAAAGGAGCACCATTATTAAGTTGTGAATTGTGAATTGTGAATTGTGTATTTGGACGAGAAATCTCGTCTCATCCAACAAAGTGGAGGCCGACATTTTATCTAAGGGTAATGCTAGGCTTATCACATTTTTATACCACATTGTGTACCACATCTCTAATAGAGATATAGCCCACCAATACAATGGGGCCCATCTCTATTAGAGATGTAGTACACACTGTGGTATAAAAATGCAGTAAGCCTAGCATTTTCCCAAGACAGCCAACGTAAAACAATAGTTGGTGGCCTCCAAAGAGAGGCTGCATCATTGATCAGCAGCGATCAGCAGCCTGCAAATAATGCTTGTCCTCAAATTTGAGCTCAAAATGGACTTATATGAGCCAGGATAAATCCCCAACTATTCATGACATTCATGTCAAAGACGATGCCCTTCGGGTTCTAAAAGCGCCCAAAATGGTGTGTCACACTGGACATTTACCAGATGATCTGTAAGCTGATTCGACCATTGGGTTATACCATCCAGTCTCGATAACTATGGATGTTTGGTTCATAGATTTTCAGGGTGAAAAATAAACACGCATACAAAATTTTGTAAACTGTCCACCATCCAAAAATAATTAACTTTCAATATGAACTATTTCACATAGCCAAAATACCTGTAAACATCCACCAGCTCCAATATTCAAATTTGCAGTCTATAATTTAGTAATTTACTATAAGCTTTTGTATGGTGCTATGCAATCCCATCTACCCCCCAAAAAGTTAATGAGGAAGATTCTCGCATCAAGATTGTATAGCAACTTCGTCTTTTCCATAGATACGCTGAAGTTCACGGGTGGCGGCTTGATATGATGCTGAAGAAAGTCAAAAAGAGGGAACTATATGAGAGCAATTTTCACAACATCAATAAACATAAATGGTAAGGATATCACATTTCAAGTTTGTGTTAAAGAGGTCATCCAAAAATCATCTAAAATTTTGCATCACCTTTCCAGATCCGGAAATTCTTCTGATTAATAGGAGACCCTGTCACAGTTTGAATGGCATCAAACAGCATCTCCTGAGGAGTGTTCTTCAGCTCTTGAACTACTGCATAGATGGTCTTTCCATTCTCAAAGTAGATGTGATTATTGGGATGCTTGGTCTTAGCACCAGCATGACGTTCAAACTCATAAGCATTGAGAGACTGCATGATACAATCCAATTTGCCAGCTAAGTTATATATCTCAAATAAAAAAAAGTCATTACTTCTTACTTCAAAGCAGCTGAATCAAACAAGAGATCATTACCTTTGAGTGATTGCAGTCATCACAGGAACATAGATACCCGGTCCCTTTTATGATTCCTTTGAGGTTTTTCTGCAGAAGATAACATATACAAGTCAAAACAAGGAAAACTAATACAGAATATTGAATCACCTGTCACCAAAATCAGAAAGATCAACAGATAGATAAGCTTACCTCCCGTGACCAGGAAACATACTTCACCGGAACCCCATCAAACATACCAGTGGACAATAAACTTTTGACATTTGAAGGGAAGTTGTTTGGAGGAGCTTTCCTAGCAGTCTTTGGCTCCTTAATTTTGGAAACGGTATCAGTTTTAGAATCAAGTTTGAGAGTGTCATCTACATTTGGATCCATGTTTGACTGAACCGGATCCTTCAGACCAGATTCTTCTGATTGCTCAGCTGTGTTTTGATTGCTCATCAACAAATCATAGCTGCTGATGATCCCGCCAGAAGGATTTGTGTCAGTTTCATGATGGAAACTTCCAAAAGATATGGTGGTGCTCTCATTCTTATTGTAATTGTGACTCATAGATACATTGCTTTCTCCTTTATGATAGGGAGGACCTATTGGCACAACATTCGAATCAGCCTTGTCATAGTTTGGGCCCATTGACATAATATTATCAGGCTGCTTATCATAGGTGGGAGCCATTGAGATGAAATTCTCATTTGCTTTACCATATGTTGCACCCATAGAAATAAAATTCTCATGCCCTTTGTGGTACGAGTTACCTAATGATATGAAACTGCTATCTCCCTTTTCATATGACTGACCCATTGATATAAAGTTGCCATCCTCCTTGTCAAAAGGCTGACCCATTGATAAGATACTATTATCTCCCTTGTTATAATTATGAGCCATTGATATGAAATTGCTATTGGCTTTACTGAAGGTATGACCCATTGAAATGAAATTATCATCTGCCTTGTTAAAGGAAGGTCCTATTGAGATTGCATTCTCTTCGCCAGTATTATAAGCCGAACCCAACGATATGGCGTTGTCATCGCTCTTATTATAGGTGTTACCCATTGACATTGTATTACTGTCTCCCTTACAGTAGGAGTGCCCCATAGATGCAGACACGACATCATCAGAGTCCCTAACTTCATTGACTTTAACTTTTCTGATTCCACCAAAATTGAGACATGATGAGGGATCTTCGATGGTGTGAGACATTGACAAACCCACTGATGGATCATTTCCATATTGATTCTCGAAACTCTTTCTTCCCAAATTCATATTTTCACTTCCAACAGATTGAATGTTCCTGTCACCTAGGTTGACTGTCCGTACTGGCTCAGATCCGAAAATGCGATCAGTGAATTGTCCTGGAACTGACTGAAACCCTGAAGTGTTATCCCAAGGGGAAATAGCCAAATGTGGAACTCCTGAAACAGGCCTGCCATTAACAGCCTCCATTGCTTGCTTCTTGTTGTTGAAGAATTCCGGCCCATTGGAATCCATAAACCACCGGTTACCACGCTTTGATTCTATTCTGGAAGAATTATCATAACCCATCTCTCCATCAGCTAGACAGCTAGCATCTCTCGGAATCCAAAAACTTTTGGGTTGGAACGACTGCAAAAACATAAATACTTTTTAGATTACATGATAGAATGTTAAAATAAGAACAGTAGCCTAGAAAGAGGAAATGGGATGCAAAACACAGACATCTTCATTAAAATAATAGCATCCAGAAACAGAGGAGAAATTTAAACGCAAGCGTGAGGATAAGCAGATCAATTGTACAGCATGACTTAAGATTGAACTTGAAGCGCGATCAAAAGAAACCGTACATGATTCATAGTTTCCAAGAAAATAGGCACACACGATGCAGAAAGAGCTTATCTTTAAATAGTTTTGGACACCAGAGATATTATCCTACACAACCAAATGAATGCATCATTTCAAATATCAAAGGACTTCGCAAAATGGAATATTATGAAAAGTTAATTCCGTTTAGAAGAAATTGGCAACATTTGTTGCCAACACCTAGATCTTTGCCATAACAATGAAATTATTAATAAAGTTCCTTTGAAATCTGTCCAAATCAGCTATGCCCTGAAGCATTAAATCTTTCCCTGCACAACGCAAAAATGACTTGGAGAGAAATCATTTTTTTTATGGAATGGAAAGAAAAAATTTCCTTAACAGTATTCAACGTCAGAGTACAAGTTCCTAATATGCATGCATGGTTTTTCAAACTACATTTGTACAATAATTATATTGCAAGAACAAAAAGCAATGACACGAAAAACAATAGGCTGAATTTGGAAAAAAGCAGAGCAAGTTGTTACTAATTGTAGAGACTAGAGACTATTCTAAGAAAATTAATAGGCATTTATTCGCCTCATGGACCACCTTTACATCACATCACTCCTCATTAGATCACGTTTTCCATCATCAACTTAAAGATCCAAAGCTTCCTGAGCTAGTATGATCAAATACATCTAACCATGACTGTTTCTTCCCCAAGTTGCCAAGTTAACTAATTGGTTAAGAAAAATGTACATGACCACCAAAATGTATAAATGTGCTTTGTCAATGACTAATATTTATTTCCAGCTGTGCTTAACGAGGAAATGACACATCCTATTAAAAATTGTGGGATGAAACATCAATAAATGCACAAATCCTATGTTAGCTCCTTAATTTTGGATGAAAAATAAAAGATACTAGAATCTTAAAGTGAACAGAAACGATCTAGCTCATTTCATTCTTGATGTTGATGCCACACTCTTTTCAATCTAGGTTACACAAGTTATTCTACAATGCAAAGTTGCAATAATTCTTAACTGATCACCGCAACTTAATGAAACCCCACTAAGGATCACCACAATGCTACAGTAACTAAGTGCTCTCCTTTACTTATACACGAAGATTCTTTTAATAATATCTGTTCAAAGATTTGACATCTTAGCTAACAGCTAAGAGAGCCTTGTGCTATTTCGACTGAGTAATAACCATTAACATATTCTAGGAAGAAAATCGATGCTCTTAGATAACAGATGTCTAGTTATTTTTTCTCTCTCAAATGTGAATGTGGAGATCCAGAATCACTGGATATAGCCACTAAGCATCGGGCAAAGGGAAATTGTAAGACAAACATGCTCATACATGATATGTTACTCCCCCCAAATATATATAGCCGTTCCTCTTTATCACTGCGAAATTTAGGTCGTTACCTCCCACTTTACCTTCACATGAGACTCCATTATGATACTTTAAATTGATTTATATGGATGTAAATTAGTAATTACTAAGGCAAGAAAGAAACTAATAGATCATCATCAATCTCATCACCAGAAGTCAAGCATGTATACCAGATGCCATAAATCTATAGTAAATAAAAAAAGATAACAGAATAAACACTTGACTTTCCATTTGACATATAGTCAAAATACAATCCTCTTTTTTTCTTTTTTCTTTTTGTTTTTTTTTTCATTTAAGAGAACATTCATATTCGAAAACAATTAAAACCAGATTAGGTTCACTATAAGATTCATCTTCTCAAAGAACCAACACACACAGAAGCACCCATTTTCCAAACAACAACAAAATCTTCGATGGACAATGTATAGAAAATAGTAACAACCCCACAAAGAAAAGCAAGCATTGATCAAAAGTCAGATACCTCTCAGGTGCAACAACATGAAAAACCCCAAAAAAATAAAGCCAAGATGTCAATATGACATTTGCATTAAAAAGCTTCAATCAGAGTTTCGAGTCTACCATTTTTAACACAGGCTCACTGAGTCACCTCAGCATTAACTCAATGAACTCGCTCCCACACTGTCAACCTCAGCTTCTCCCACACTCCAATCTCGAACCGTTACTCTCTGTCAAACCCAAAGCAACTTATACGACGCCGCTTCGTCAATAAAATTCACTGATGAAACCAAAACGCAATCCATGCAAGTCCAAACTCCAAGCTCAGAGCCTCTGCTTACACTGCAGAAACAAAACCCAGAAAAATTAAACTTCGATCGCAGCGAGTAGGCACAGAACGATACGGATAAAGAAAAATACACAAAGCTCAAAACGATCAAATTGAATTTTCAATAACCTATACATACACATAGATACATAATTATACATAAGCACGACAAACAGAGCAATGGGGGCAAAAACCTAGAAATTGAGAAGAATGAGAGAGTGTTCGAGAAGAGTGCCTTCGCCGGACCCGTCGCCGGTGAGATTTTCCCGCGCCGGAACACAGAAATTTCCTTCTTGTTGTTTTTATTTTTTTATTTTCTATGTTTTTGGAGAAATAAGAGAGAGAAGGACTGGTATGTATGAATATGACGAGTAAGATATGAAACTGAGCTTGGGTTTTTTTAACTATGGCAACAGATTGAGTAGGGAGCTCTGTACTGTTACATTTATGAACCCTGTTATCCTAACCGTACACGTGGGCATCTTAGCTCATTGTGAATTTGGTGGCTTTAGAGGACAATCATGACCGTTGACAGCTTGCAATGTTTGGAAGCTTCGGAGATGGGAATGTGGTGGATCGCAGCTTAACTGCACGAGTAGAATAGCACACGTGTCGTGTTTCTATAGGCTTTCCCACATGTATTCCTTCTTGCAAAGATTGATCGGGTGCATCGGTTTTACCGCGTGCCGCAAACGAGGGTATTTTCCACTTACGCTTACTTATGATGTTAGTTTGACCACTCCACTTAATATGCGTTAGGTGTTTGATTTCATCACCCAATTCATTTCATATTGGTAAATAAATTTTATATACTTTTTTTTTTGCCAAAAATGTTTATATAAATTGACAAGTAATGTTATGTTACTTAAATAAGTAAATTTACTTAAATGTTTTTAACTTAAAAAATAATCAAATTACTCTTTCACATTCTACTTAAAAAGAATACATATAAACCAAGGTGGTTAGTGTGATTGGTTCGGCACTCTCATTCCTTAAGAGAAGTCAGGGGTTCGATCCCTGCTCTTGTACGGAGTCACCACTTTGGCCAGCACTTTACCCCTTACGGGCCGACCCGGTGTGAGCGGGGATTAGTCTAGGTTGTGGTTAAGGCTTAAAGGTGACCCATAGTTGGAGCCCATCCAGGACCACCTCGTGGTTCATACCCAAAAAAAAAAAAAAAAAAAATACATATAAAATTAAGTTTAATTTGTATTTGATTTGTTAAGTTAATAGATTCTCTCATATTCATATCAAAATCCGATCCATTGACATGTCTAGATATGAAATTAATTGCGTGCCTAAACGACGGTTCTATTTGAATTTATTAATAACATATTTGTTTGGAAAATACACACATATATATAGAGCAGAGTTATTGGCTTAAGGAATGATTAAGTAAATTTCTTAAAACAAAAAAATTGTGATCAATTAAATGTGATCGTTTAATTTTATTTTAAGCCCATTGTATTTAACAGCCCAATAAGAACAAAGTGTTCGACCCAGAAGCATAAATCTGGTTTGGTTCATTCTAACAGATGCTGTCCTTTTTCTTCTTCTTCAGTCGGGCCCCTTTTTTTGTTTTGCTTTCTCTTTTTTTCCATCCGGACACAAATAATGTGTGTATGTTCATGATTCATCCCCTTCTTTGGTATTTAAGTTCCCTTTGAATTTCAACATACTTATTGATTTTCACTGATTTATTCTAATTGAATTTGGGCAATCAACACGTCAATCGTTCTCGCGTGTATGAATAATTATCGATTACTAAATTAACTAAATACATTGTTAATCTCACCAAATTGGGAATGGCTTTCCAATTATTTTGCTTATATTCAACCCTAGTCCCAATAAAACTTTTGTTTATGCGATCAATGGTTTTGGATAAGATTTGAATGTGACTAAGACTACAAAATCAACTTAACACGGATTAATTATAATTTTCATGGCTAGGATTTCCAACAAGGCAAGGGAATAAGAACCAAACAATCAACTATGCGTTAAGAAATTTCTCTTAAAATGACAACTAGGAGAAACATTCCAACCGAATATTGCGGAAGCATAATTACTTCGAAAATCTATATGACTAGTCTATCACAATGGGATTAAGAATATAGACTTTGATATTCAAAAGCAAAAGAGATTCGTATGAAAAGCAAAAATATAGACGTAGCTTAATCCACTTGATCAAAATAATAAGTTCGTTTCCTTGCACTTCAGCACAATTCCCGTATAGAGTAGTCGACTATTTTGTTTGTATCAAAATGTACTAAGAGCATCTCCAACATCTTTTCCGAAAGCTTTGGAATTCTAAAATAGGTGAACCGCATCAGAAAAACCCTCTCCAACAGCCTCTTCAACTTTAGTCATCAAAGCTGCAATCTCTTTCTCTCTCTTTAGGACGGGGTAAGTTGACTTTGGCTCTTCAAACATTTAATTTTACTTTGGAAAAACAAAACTTACCTTGAAAATATTAAAAACATGCATTTTTTTTTCTTTTCTTTTAATAAATACATAGACATTTTCCACATTGTTTCATATTTTTAATTATTTTTCATAATATTGCATTAATTGAATTGAAGAGTTTGTTGGAGCAAAAAGTATTCAAGTAGCACATAAGGCTTTTCAAATTGCCACGTAAGTCAACAAACTTCAATTTGATCAAGAGTTTTATTTGCTATTACGGTTGGAGATGAGAACTAATGCAAAGCAAGTCATTAGTTTGTTATTGTCATGTTTTTGGTCGGTACGTAATTAATATAGTGGAAGTCTGAGAGGTAAGATATATATTTGGTAGTTGACTGGGCGCCGATGGTTTATATAAATGATTTTATATTTATTGGTTGAAATATAAAAAACACCTTTTTTTGATATCATGACATTTTCATGGAAGGAAGAAGAAGTGTCTGCAAATTGCAAAGCACCATTTCATGGACTAATTAGCTGAAAGGTCATCGTTTCTTAAGTTTCACAGAAAAATTCCAACAACCCCCAATGAGTGAGTCACGCAGAGAAGATAGACTCTAAATTTCTGCTGCAACTTGATCATCTTTGACACCTCTGCACTTGGCTTAGTCAGTCAGACTCACGGGTTTGCCTTCCATTGCACACAATTACTTACCAGTAATTTGAGTAAGCATCCAAATCCTAATCCATTTCTGTGTATATATGCAGCCCACGTCAGCAGATGATGACATTGGCATAGTTTGGCAAATTTGCCCCCTGATTGTAAGACACGTAAAAGAGAACACCACCCTCCATACGCCAACGTTTTGCACAACAACCCTAGCTAAAATACTATTTCATAGACATCTCTTTTTCTTAAAGAAGAAAAAGAAGAGAAGGCACCTCTTCTTTGCCTAACATTTTAGGATAAACTTTGAATACGACTCACGAGTACTACTTAATTACATGCGAAATTGCGCATGTGAAAGTGTGTTCAACTCACATAATCAAATAAGATACATTAATTGTACTTGACGTGTTACGTCATGGTGTGTGAACGAGGGATTTCAAACTTGGGACCTCTTTCACCATTGGGAAGAAAAATACCAATAGACTAAGAACTAGTTGATCATTATCACGCCGTGGTTTGAAACATTCAAATTTGTATATCTCCTATACGTGAGACATTTCCAAAGAGAAGGATTGATGCAATGGCGCCAATTAATTACTATAACCCCACACGCTAGACATGGATGGTAATGACTTGTACAAGGGGAAACTTAATTTCTCAGAAGTAGGGTGTTGTGTTAGAAATATTAGTCGTTTTGTTTAATCCTAACTGGCATTAATTTCCGTGGATTAATCTTCTGCTGACTCTGTGACATCCTGGATGTTTCCTCTTTCATACTACCAAAACATTACACCCAAAAAAAAAAAACCAGACAAAAAGTAAGAAAAGAAAATGTGAGAGAATCTTCTAGAAGGCTAGAAGATTCTACGAAGGACTCGCTCCCAGGGTCGCCACTGCAGACTGTTTCTTGCACTTCTTGCTACACTTCTTGCTATTAGTATATAGGCTGCGCCATGTAGTCATGCTGACGTGGTCAATTGCGTACCTGGTTTCTATATGCCGCTAAAGCTCCTTTCACACCAAACAACCAATTAACGAATCCCCTGTTACACACTACTCTCTCTCTCTCTCTCTCTCTCTCTCTCTCTTGTTTTTGTTATTTTAATTTCTTATCCAACGAGAAATTAACAAAGTCTTTGTTGTCACATATTCTCAGTTGTCAACCACATATATGAAAAGTCTAATATCTCAGTGGCCAACTTTCCCCTATATATACCGAACCCCCCAAACCCCAAATGTTCCATTCCTTTGTTCATTTTAACATTCCATCCCAAATACATCAAGTCTTCAATTAGCACTTAATTAATCTCTTGTGTTCTTGCTTGCACATGACCATGAAGAGGAGCATCACAGAAATGAGAGAGCTTGACCGCAGCCTAACCATGGCCAACTGCTTGATGCTACTCTCCCGTGGCAGCCACGACCACCACCATTACGACAACTTCTCCGTCTCCCCCACCCGGGTTTTCGAGTGCAAGACGTGCAACCGCCAGTTCCCTTCCTTCCAGGCCCTCGGCGGCCACAGGGCCAGCCACAAGAAGCCGAGACTAATGGGGCCAGGAGATGGAAATAGTAGCAACGGCTCAGATCAGAGCCAGTCACAAGGATCACCACCAAAACCTAAAACCCACGAGTGCAACATATGCGGGCTGGAATTTGCTATAGGGCAGGCCTTGGGGGGTCACATGAGGAGGCACAGATCAGCCTTGAGCAATAATAATAATAATAATAATAGTCAGTATTCTGATTCTAACTCAAACTCTCTGAGCCTGAGCCCTCAGCCTGCGCCAATGTTTCAAGTTTTGAAGAAGACAAATAGCGGTAGGAGGGTTATGTGTTTGGATCTCAACTTGACGCCATTAGAGAATGACTTGAAGATTCTTCAGATAGGGAAAGCAGCTCCACTTGTTGGGTTTTCCTAAATATATCTCTAGGTTTTTGATCCATTTGTATTTCTTGTAATTAATCACATAGGGGTTGCTGATGAGCTTATTACCAATTCTTCTTTTTGGTTATAAGGTGTATCCAGTATTCTTTGTTCATTATATAATTTATACACCATATATGATTATATAGTTTATTTGTTTAAATTTCAAGAAAAAAAAACTATAATAACAACCATATAATTGAATGATCAAATAGTTTCGGATTCAAGTGTTTTTTTAATATAGAAATTATCTTTGAGAGAATATCCAATGGTTTAGATCAGGATATCCTTCAACTGAAGCTCTTTGTATACATATATCGATTTTTTAATTTTTATTTTTATTTTTAAAAGAAGCATATAGTCACTTAACGTGTATCTTCTACTAGCAGATAGCATCACTACTTGAAAGAGAAGCAAGAAATCGTGGGTTCAAAAGTCAAAAGCAATGGTGCCGTTTGTTTCAAGACATAGAAACGAAATCTTATCTTAGGGTTGCTTTCGTGCAAGTCATTTTTGGTTACTTCCTTCCTAACATTTTCTACACTCATTGTTTCAACATTAATTTGCTAAACTTGTTTAGGGAAAAGAAGAAATGGAAGAGTATGTTGTGGTAGTTGAAATTCTATGGATGTGTTTTGTCGAACAGTAGCCGTTGTTAAGTCCTATGGGTTTTCCAAGAATAATTGGAAAACGAGTTGTTGAATTTAAAACCAAACAATTAAAGAAGGAAAACGAGGACCACTCTTATTAATAAGGGTTGTTTAATTGCAAACATATTCAAGTTGGTTAAAGCGGATGTGCTCCACACTCTGCACACGAGTTCGAATCTCCCTCCCTGTTGTTTAAATTAGATTAAAGTACGTAAAATATCGCTGGAAAGAAAAAAAAAAGTTGTTTAATTAGCTAATTCGTTCCTAAAAAAAGAAGAAATTAGCTCATCAGTTTGATTACTTGGTTCATAAGATAGTATGAATGATACTTAATTGCCTTTGACTTTCCTAGAAGTAACCATAAACACCTTTACTTAATCCCTTGTCATCATCCCATCATCACTAACCTCACTATCAAAGCAGGAGATTATTAGTCTGATTTGGCTGAATTAATTAATTAATTAATTAATTCACACAAATTCCACGTTAAATACATATCTTCCTCGAGATATATGCTCTATGTGAATGTTTAACTTTATATTCAACTCTGCTAGCCGCACCGCACTGGTCCAATTATATAATATAATGTGCTTCAACAGTAACCTTTTCCCACTCATGTAAATACTTTTGCTTTCTAGATAGGTGATGATGAGGTGGGGTAGCTGAATAGTTGGTGCAATCGGATAAAGTTTTGGTCTAACTTTTCCTAACAAAGAAACCGTGTCAAACATTTTAGTAAGACTCCTAATAAAACATCACTAAGACCTGCGCAGCTAGATTGGATCATACTCAACTTACTTAATTAGTCTGAACTTGATCTAATTTTGGGAGCAAAATAACAATATAAAAACATATATAGCCACGTGTTTATATTCGGTATGTAGAATAAATCACATACGACTTAATAAACATAACATAAGTTGCTTATATTATCAGTCTCTGAATATCAACGATGTAAATACATATATGAGTAGATGTTTATATCACCAGAGTATAAATTTTACTTTTAGCAAATTATACGGTTCAGATTTACGGTTTATTAACATAAATTTGACAATGGGACATTACTCATATACACGTATGTATGCGTGTATTGCATGTGGTCGGCATATTCAAATAATATAATATAATATAATATAATTTGTCTTATAATCTGACCAGAAACAATTGCTAACAAGGAAGTCGGCAATGGTGTAAGTGATGACATATGTGGATTAATAGAAAATAATTAATTTATATAACTGTACATAGTTGGCTAAGACTGCAAGTAATCGATGATGTGTTTTAAGCTTTGTATACATCAACTTCCCCAAGTGACTCCTTCCACTGCATTATTAGTTTTCTACATCGTTTTCATTCGAAATTTCTATTTGAATTTGAACCAAAGTGTACTTCAAAGTCTGCATATTCATTCATTTTATGCCAAGAATTTGAGAGAGAGAGAGAGAGAGAGAGAGAGAGAGAGAGATTCTAAGCATAATAAATTTAAAGTCACAATCATATTTATAAGACAAGGTCCTGGCTCTTGGTAGTGCCTCATACTCTGTCTGGTGTGGAAATTTGACTGAGATACTATTATATTTTGACTTAATTAAGATACAGAAATACAAGACTGGCATGGCCTTTTGTGATACTCAAAAGTTGGATTAAAAAAGGGTTCGGAGAGTGAGCTCATCATGAGGCATCGATGGGCTTCACTGGCTGGCTCCTCCTCAAGTCTCCTCTGAACCACAAGTTAGCAACAATAAATACAAGAATATTTAGTCAAGATTTGTATAATTTTGTCCTGGCTCTGAGAATTTCAGCTCTTCAAATCATAATGTTTGTAATTCGTAGGCTAAAAAAAATTCTGACCTTAAATATGGAAGGTGAATGCTCACTACTACTAAAGTCGTAAAGTAATATACCAACTCTCTGAAATCGTGCAAGTTATCATCATCTTATAATTTACTCCTTTTAATTTTCATAAGATGAAAATTCTTAAACCTGTTTCTTCCTTAAACATACCTTAAATTTTACGAGTTATCGAATTCAATCCTAGTCATGCAAAGAAAAATTATGCCATCATAACTTCAATTTTGTTTTATTAGTGGATCCCCCAAGGCTAGGGCCACATATATAACTTGGTCCAACTAGTAAAGAAATTAAGAATCAACACAGCATCCGGTTCCAGCATGTGTGTACAAAATAAAGCAGGATTGGAAAATAATGGATGTACTTTTTGTAGCTATGAATGATATATAATTACTGTTAATTGACTTAATTTAGTGACTATTAAAAAAAACCAACTTGATTAATTAATTAAGTTATTAGCTATGAGTATATATATAACTTGTTACACAAGTTTTTAAACACTCAGCTCGGACAGATTATCCACGGATTAATTTGGTGGCTAGCTATGGCTTCAGTTATATAATATAGACAAACGTCTGGTTCAGAAAGCATAAACAATGTGTTATTATGTGCTCTCCACACGTTTTCTGTAATTTTATAATCTTCTGCTAGTGCTTTCCCAGAAAGACCAGGGTTTGGATAATACTAATCTATGCTCTACTTCTCTTGTCAGCCAAAAGGTGGGGCTATATATTATTGGACATTATTGCCGGCTGTGACTTGGCATCCCCACTAGGACTTGAGGAACAGAAAAAACCAGTTCAAACTTCAAACCTCAAAGAGAGTCAGCTAGTGTGAAAAGTGCTTTTTTGGGTAGCTGAGCAATTGGCGCAACTGCATTTTTGCACACTTGTATTTTGCTTTGACTCTGACTTTACCTAACGAGAACGAAATGAAATGAAGAACAAAAGCCATATCGCAGTTTCTTGAACTGGTTTTTGCTTCCCTGGTCAAAAGCTCATGCTTTTCAAGTTGACTTGCCCATTGGCCCATCCTCATTAGTAGAACAGAACCAGTTGGGGTTTGAGAACTTGAATTTGGCGAGTGTGCCCAATTTGAATTCAACAATCAAGATGGTACCAGAGACTAAGATCAC
Organism: Prunus avium; assembly: GCF_965620075.1. Taxonomy (NCBI): domain Eukaryota; kingdom Viridiplantae; phylum Streptophyta; class Magnoliopsida; order Rosales; family Rosaceae; genus Prunus; species Prunus avium. Next base: position 38,875,267 of record NC_142285.1, read on the forward strand.
ATAATCATTAAGCAAGTGCTGACGGTAATGTGCATGAGATGAAAAAAATTGGGTAAAATATTAAAAAATGACGACCACAAACTTGGTGACTTGGTGTGGGCTTCTAGATGCTCACGCTACCTCACTGTGTTTCTTCCAAGTTCCATGCAGACATTTCAATACCTGTCCACATTGCAATTTCCTTGAAACTCATGTGACAAACAAGTAAGAAAGTTAGAGGCTTTACCTGGGTCTGGTCTGGGTTATAATTTTCAATATCACACGATACCATTAATTCATGTGTTCGAAATTTGTTGTTCATCTACCAAGAAAATGTAAAAACTTTACTTGAAGGGTCACCTAGAGTTAGTGATTTATAGTTTGTCTTTATATCACACCTAGCAACACTAGCAATACTGAATTGATCTTTATATCTGAAGATCCAACATCCTCAGAAAACTCAAACCAATTTTTTTTACAGAATATGACACTTGACTAAGACATTGCCCTGCCCTATATCACACCTAGCACCTAGCAACACCTGCTCCTTCACTATCACACCTTGCCCTGCCCTATTCCCATGGAAGAGAAGACAGTTCCAACCCCAAAACAGAGAGACCCCAGGGGCAGGAGAATTTCCGATCAGTCTTTTAGTTCACACCAAACACTCCAACAATTTCCACAAAATAAAGACTCTGAATTGTAAGCCAAGGAAATCAAGAAACAACATAACCCAAGCTGAGAAGTTCAGGATATACGACTTACACGTAATCATACACCCATTCTGACATAGCTTCACCTCCATAGAGCAAAGATTACAACGTAGTATGCCGAGCCAGCAATATAACTAACGGAGCAGGAGATCAACATGAATGACAGGAGTATGAGATCAACGCGATTGCATTACTGAATTGATCTTTATATCTGAAGATCCAACATCCTCAGAAAACTCAAAACCAATTTTTTTACAGAATATGACACTTGACTAAGACATTAATCACATGTTGTATCATGTCTCATATAGTCGGATAAAATCTTAGGTAATGGAGCAACTCCTTTTAGGTCACTAGTTCAAACTTCAAAGTAACAGCGCTGCTATCCAATCTATGTCAGAGATAAGGGTTCCATTCCATGTAGAGAATTCTATGAATTTCTTTATCAAAATTCAAAATGGTGCTAACTGCTAAACCAAAATTCAAACTGGTGCTAAACTGCTAGCAACACTAGCAATAGTAATTTGCTGACTAGCAGAAAATGATGGGCACTAAAGTCTCTAGATAACATCAGTAAGACGTCTACATTTGTTTGTGCTGGGCTTCACACAATGACATATAAATTGATCCACCAAAGTAGCACTTAAAATGATATGAGTTGAAACTTTATCAACACAAACCAAACATACAAGCCACAGTAAATAGGATTTCTTGCTTTGCCTTTTATTTAATTATACACCACAATGGCACAATTGCTTTAGTTCTGAGTATATCCAGAAAATTTTCACAATTACTATCAGATTACTAAACTCCAGTTACACAATAGAACTCATACACCAATCAGACAAACTATTTAAAAGAAAAGGACTGGGAATTGTTTGTTTACATACAAATTTTGATGGGCTTTTAATAAAAAGTTTGTCTGCCTTAGCTTACTGATCAGCATCATTGGTGTTGGTTTCGCTGAGATTCCCAAACTTTTGCTTGAACGAGTCTTGTCTTTTCACCCACATCATGTGCCCCTGAAATTCACAAAAGTTCCCAACTTTACTTCCACAACCCAATTGATAAGTAGTAGGCTCCCACAAATTTTTTTAAATTAAAACAAAAAATGCAGTCTTTGGGTGTAGAAGGAGAATTTGAAGTACCTGGAGAGCAGCAGCCCAAGCAATGAGGACAGATGCGAACCAGAACTTCTTGTCGTTGAGGAGCTTCCTGGCTTCCATTTCCCGAAACCCTAACCCTAACTCCAGATACAATCTGGGTCTGATTCAGAAAAGTGAAACCTTGAAGATGGTGATGTTGGGAGGTGATAGTTTCGGGCCTACTGAACCTGAATCAAATATGGGCCTCCAATAGAAACAATTACTTTGGGCCTTCCGATCTTTTGTGGTCTTCAGGCGCAAAATACTCTCACTACATACATGTCACCTGAGGAGCAAAGCTGTTCCAAACTTCCACCCGTTTCGTACTATGATCGTGAAACATGGACTGCGTAGACCGTACCATGCACTCGCATCAGCAGCAGCTTCTGAAATTCCTTCTTTGCCCTCCACCACCACCAACAATTACCCGCGGTACCTGAACCTCCTCTCTTCATGCAGAGACTTGAAGTCTCTGCTTCAAATCCATGCCCACCTGATCGTCTCAGGTCTCCAACAAGACAATTCCACACTGACCCATCTCATAAATTCCTACTCTTTGTTTAAAAAATGTGGTTTGGCGAGCTTGGTTTTCGATTCTGCTCAAAACCCAAGTGTAATTTTGTGGAACTCCATGATCAGAGCTTATACAAGAGCAAACAAGCACAAAGAAGCTCGAAAAATGTACCATTCTATGTTAGAACAAGGTGTAGAGCCAGACAAGTATACCTTCAACTTTGTTTTGAAAGCTTGTACTGCTGCTTTGGATTTTGAAGAGGGTGTCTTGGTGCACCGTGAAGTGGCTCGGAAGCAGCTTGACTCTGATGTATTTATAGGGACCAGTCTTATTGACATGTACTGTAAAATGGGCGAGTTAACATGTGCAAGAGAGGTGTTTGAAATATTACCTAAGAAAGATGTTGTGGTTTGCAATGCTATGATTGCGGGTTTATCACAAAGTGAAGATCCTTATGAGGCATTGGAATTTTTTCGGGGGATACAATTATGGGGGCTGGAGCCGAACTTAGTGAGCTTGTTAAATTTGGTTCCAGCAGTGTCCAGATTAGCTGATATTGATTCTTGTATGTGTATTCATGGTTATGTGTTTAGGAGGGGCTTTAGTTCAGTGTTTTCAAATGGGTTGATTGATATGTACTCTAAGTGTGGAGATGTAGATGCTGCTCGTCAGGTTTTTGACCTGATGCAGGGCCGGGATGATGTTTCGTGGGGGACAATGATGGCAGGGTATGCAAGTAATGGGTTGTTTGTTGAGGTTTTGGAGTTATTTGATTGGATGAAGGGAGATAACACTACGATGAATAAGGTTTCCGTCATAAGTACTCTTTTGGCTGCCACTGAGATGAGAGATTCAGAGAAAGGGAAGGAGATACATTTTTGTGCTTCACAACAAGAACTTGATTCTGATGTTTCAGTTGCTACTTCTATACTGACCATGTATGCAAAATGTGGAGAAATAGAGAAGGCAAAACAAATTTTTGAAGGACTTAGGAAAAGAGATTTTGTTTCTTGGTCTGCACTTATATCTGCTTGCGTCCAATCTGGTTATCCTGAAGTGGCATTGTCTATCTTTCGAGATAAGCAAAATGAAATTCTCAAACCAAGTGGAATAACGTTGATAAGTGTCCTACCAGCATGTTCAGAATTATCATATCTGAAACTAGGCAAGAGCATACATTGCTATGCTGTTAAGGCCAATATTGCTTCTGATATTTCTTTAGGAACAGCCATAGTATCCATGTATGCCAAATGTGGATTCTTCACTTCTGCACTAATTCTATTCAATAGAATGCCATGTAAAGATGTTGTAACATGGAATGCTTTGATAAATGCATATTCCCAGATTGGTGACGCCTTCCATGCGATAGATATGTTTCATGAACTATGGTCGTCTGGAATAAAGCCTGATGCTGGAAGCATGGTGGGTTTCATGTCAGCTTGTAGCATATTAAATGACCTAGATCAAGGTACTTGTATTCATGGGCAAATTATAAAGCATGGGTTTGAACATGATGTTCCGGTGAAAAATGCTCTTATTGGCATGTATTGCAAATGTGGTAACATATCCTCAGCTGAACTTCTGTTTAACAGAACCAAATTTAAGAAAGATGTGGTATCTTGGAATGTAATAATTGCAGGATACGTGCAGGGTGGATATGCCAGGGAAGCTATATGTTCTTTTCATCAGATGAAATTAGAGAACTTTCAACCTAATATAGTCACATTTGTTAGCATACTTCCTGCAGTGGCATATCTGGCAGCCTTAAGAGAGGGCATGGCTTTTCATGCCTGCATTATCCAAACGGGGTTTCTATTTAATACACTTGTGGGAAATAGTCTTATTGATATGTATAGTAAATGTGGACAGCTCAATTATTCGGAGAAATGCTTTAATGAGATGGAACACAAGGACAAAGTTTCGTGGAATGCAATGCTTGCAGCATATGCAGTGCATGGGCAAGGAGTCAACGCTATTTCACTTTTCTCATTGATGGAAGAGAGTTTGGTCCAAGTTGATTCTGTGTCATTCATCAGTGTTTTGTCTGCTTGCAGGCATGCAGGTCTGGTAAAAGAAGGAAAGAAAATTTTTCAGGCCATGCATGAAAAGCACCATCTTGAACCAGAGTTGGAACATTATGCTTGCATGGTGGATCTTTTAAGTCGTGCTGGTTTATTTGATGAAACTTTAAATTTGATTAATAAAATGCCAGTGGTGCCTGATGCTGGAGTCTGGGGAGCCTTATTAGGTGCATGTAGGATGTATTCTAATGTGAAGTTAGGAGAAGTTGCATTGAGTCATCTTGTTAAGCTTGAGCCTAGAAATGCTGCTAATTACATAGTCCTATCAGATATACATGCTCATTCGGCTAGATGGGGTGAATCTGGCAAGACAAGATCAATGATGAATGGCTCAGGGTTGAAGAAAACTCCAGGATGTAGTTGGGTAGAGGTCCAGAACATGGCCCATCCATTTGGGGTAGGTGACTACAATTACCAGGCCCCAACTTGAGAGCTGAGAACGTGCATTTTCTGCTTGAAAAGAACCTGGGACCACCATTCAGGTAGTTAAAACTCTCTGTGCCTATGTGCATTGCCATGCTGCAAATTGTAAAGATGAGAGAAGCCATAAAATATTGTGAGGAATGCTATTTACTTCCATTATTTGGAGCTGGTATCTGCTCGGGCAAATATTAATACTCTCATCATACAATTTAGATCATCGTGTGCCGGTGGCAAGGAAGCACTCATATTTGCCATTTGCAACTGTAAGGGGCCATCTAAATGAAAATTGGTTTCTTAGCTGGTATGTCAATCAATGCATCTGGCATCACATCTTCAACTAACAAGGTTCGTTCTCTAAGCTGCGCAAGTTTGCTCCATGCTACCTGCAGTGAAGCTTCGGATTGTATGGAAAGAACCAGATTGAACTGAGAACTAAAGTAATCACTTGCTCTCTAACTTCTTGATAATTTTATTTCCATTGCTTTTGTTCTTTTAATTTATTTTCTCGAATTGTCAGTTTCAGGCTCTGTTACGAGATTGAGAGCTGTATCAATTGTTTTCATTTTCTGTGGGCAGATTGGACAAGTTTTGTCCAAGGATGAGATGGCTCAAAGCTTTGCTGCTGAAGTTGTTTGCTCTAATGAACATCACCTGCAGTGGCAATATTGGCAGGACGCTTGGACCAAGGACATGGAACAATGGAGCTTTCATTGAGATTAAAATGAGAAACAGCTTGCTGGGAAGACCTAGAAAAATGAAGCCTTGGATTGTTAGAGCTTTGAGAATTAGAAGTTAATTCTACTAGGTGGTGAATTAGAGCATGCGTGATGTGACAAATGGAAACCCAACATTTCATGCTTTATACCATCAAGAATATATGGTTGCCTCATTTTTATTGAGGGGAAACAAATTGGAAATAAAGAAGAAACAAGGACTTTACTGGATGAAATTTTAATCGTCCATCGACTGCAATCACAGGATGGATTTTCCTTTCAATTTTCATAGGTTCTGCGTGGACGTGGAAACCCAATTGTGGGTAGCGCCACGTTGAAAACCTATATTAAAATAAAATGTCAGTTAGATTAACAACTAAGGGTCCATAGCTCAGTGGTAGAGCATTTGACTGCAGATCAAGAGGTCACCGGTTCGAACCCGGTTGGGCCCTTCCTAAGCTAACCTTTTTGTTTTTTGTTTTTTCCATGTTTTATGAAAAATATATTTGTACTTTGGCTAACACTCTAAATAGAAAACCCATAAATATTTGTAATTGCATTTTTTAAAAATTTTATAAATCAATCGTGAATATGACATTCAGTTAATAACATGTTTACTTTTCCACTCACTTTCCAAGCATATATATGCATATCTTCACGATTGGAAGGCAATGCAAAAACTCATGAATTCCTCACAAGAAATATAATTTTATAAAGTCACAAAACCTAATTGTAATGATATTAGTTTATTACAGTGAGTAAAAGATAATCAAATAGCTGATACAAGATTCAATACATAAAAAGGAAAAAAAAATTGTTGAATCAGTCGCTGCTTTGATGGAATTGTCTTCTCTTTATTTCTTCCTCCTCCGATACCCTTCTTCAGCAACCAGAGTCCAGCACGTGCAAAACTACACACAGCAAGCAGATAACAGTTTTCTGTGTGTATCAATCTGGGACTGAAACATTCCCATTCCAAGGGATTCACAAGCTACCATCTAAGAAATGTCAGAAGTGCCTAGCTTCAAAGAATGGTCCTTTTTTGCATGCTCGCATGCACATTTCATCCACATAACGAGCATGTCCAAGCTGTGTCTCGAAAGATTTTTGTACATAGAGTTACCGAACTCGCTTGTTAAGGGGAAACAAATATGTTACACCGCCAAAAGAACGCCTCAGAGTTCTTCTGCACTTCACTTCTAATAATTTGTGCGTAATGATCCAAAGTCTGTGTATGCTCATCTATGCTATCACTGGATATTGTATCTTCAGTTAGTGTGACTGCTGCCATGTGAGACAGTTGCAAGTTTTCCCCAGCCCTTTGCAGCTTCCTTGCGGTTTCAACCTCGCCAAGCATCACAAGTGAATGTAATAAAGATTTTAGCTCGTACATCGCTCCAGTCGTTAGAGACATGCCCTTCAAGTGGTCTGCCAGAGCCAATTCCTCGCCAGGACTAAAATGTCAAGTAGTTAATTTATTTGGGATTAGTTAGTGACCAGGAAGGAACAATAGCAAAATTAAAAAACGAACTTTTAATCCTGTATAACAACAAAAGTACCTGCCAGCACGGATTTTTCCTCTTTTTCTCTGACGCCTGGCATCTCTTGCCTTGCTTGCTGCACTTGATCTGGTGGAAGTGACAGAGCTGTCCCTGGTCCTGTTCATAAGATTAAGAAAAAGAAAATAGGTTACCCAAAGAAACATATAACAAACTGCAAGGCCAAAGACCATCAAGCACACAAATATGCACAGAAGTGATGATCAACATACTACAACTCTTTGATGGAGACCATTAACTCCGCACAACTATTAAAAAAAAAAAAAAAAAAAAAAAGCACAACAAACCATAGAGCGCTATATGACAATAAAAATGTAAATACATACCCAGTGGTGTAAGCACTCATTCCACTGAAATTACTGCTAGCCTCTGAAGCAGTATCATCATCAAGATCGTTCATTGACCGTTCCTCTGACTGGAGTTTTGCAGCAAGAAGTAACCTTCTTTGTCGTAAAGCTAAGTAGCGAGCCAAGTACTTCCCTACTTTCTCCACACCTTCCTCATATTCACCGACAAGCAAGCTTGCACATTCCAAGGATGCATTCTTCACATCAGAGATCAAATCCTGTCTATTGTGCATTAAAGCGATTCTCAAGGCCTCCTCCCAATCCCTCGCACTAATCAACAAATTCATCCCGTTGTTAACATCGCCACAATACTCCAGCGCAATTTTGGCTGCTTCACTTGGTTTACCAAGAGCTTGAAGTTCTTCACAAAGCTCATGAGCCAGTTGCATTATCTCATCTTCACCCAGTTTTAGAAGCCCAGCAACTGTTAGCACCTTACTCCAATTACCACAAGCACGGTATGACTTCAAAGCCTTCTCCAAACTGGAACAGCACAAATAATTTGCAGCAGCATCCTCAAAGCATTTTTCATCACTAAGATGATCTCCCCAGGCCTCGAGGACTTGCCTCTTCTTGGCAGGATCAGCAATCAGTTGAAGTCCCAAGGGGAAAAGTCGAGGATTTTTCTTCATCAGGTTCATAGAATCTGCATAACAAGTGTCTCCTGCAGAAACAATGTGCTTGAGAGCTTTCTCAAACCTGTGCAGCTTTAGGTCAATGTTATAGCGCATTAAAGTAACTGGCATGCATTCCAATTCTTGGAGAAAAGGAAGAAATTCTTTAGGGTCCCGCTGAGAGTTCAATGCCACCATAGCTGCAAGGTTCAAATCATAAAGGCCTAAAGCAGCCTCATAAACAGATTCAGAATCAGATAACCATAGAAGATGCTTCAAAGCCTCTTCGGCAGAGGGGTAAGACATTCTTTTCTGGTCATTGGAACCTGACAATTCCATTTCACGGATATCTTTTATTCTCTCCAAAGCTTCATCAAGTGCAGGGGGTTCACTTCGAGCTAGAGTGGTTAAAATGCAAAGCTCCCTTGCAGGAACTTCTGGTAATTGTTCCTCAAGAGCCCTCCTTATGGCCAGAAGCACAGAAGATATCTTGTTATTAGAATCAAAACCCTTGGAGTCTTGAGATTGCACATCTTTAGCTTCTTTTGGGAAAGGTTGAGAGATAAAACTTTTATATAGTGTCTCTGTAATGTTTTCATTCTTTATGGCACAAACAAACTCAGTTATGTAGTTCAAATTATTAACCTGCTTGACAAATTCTGAAGCTGATTGGAGAAACACTTGCAAACCACAATAGTCAACAATGACATTGAAATCTATTCTATGCCGCCTCACCATGAGAAGTGCATCTCTAAAACGCCTCTGGACCAATGCATTGCAAATAGAGGCCAGGACCAATTTTCTTGGATAAATGCATTCTAGATTTCCCCGAGTTGTTTGCAATATAACAGCAGCTTCATCTCCATGCAGGACACCAATAATTTTAGCACCTCTTTCCCATATGGTTATGAAGTTTCTATTATCTTCTCGTTTCTTGCTACCAGCTTGTATGGGGTTCTCGAATTTTATTTCCCGCTCTCTGTGCAATATATCTGTTATCTCAGCAATAAAAAGACAATCCTGCTTAGTTGCCAAAATTAAATGCGTGGTCACTTGGTCATCCAAATTTGAGTAGAACGAGAAACTGCTGCAGTTGTTGCATATTATCTTCCCACTAACGTGCAACCTACAACTGTCCTCAAGTCCAAAAAGTAAAGGTTCCAACGACCCACTGTTTCCAACTAGAACCACACTCATAGCAGGGCAAGTTGATGAGAAACTCCAATCGTGTTTTGGAACCCCTCTGGTGATGCCCAACTTTGGAACATACTCAGAAACCTTTCCACCATCAAATTGAACAAATGCTGAACCTTTCCGAGCAGGATTAGGAGCAATTGCAATAATAATCTCTTCTAGAGAGTTTTGGCTGGAAACTTTGGCATGCCAGCCGGAGCATGTGACTGAACCTGGGACATGATCCTCGGAGCATATAAGCTCAATTTCCTGCAAATAAAAACCAGCGCCATCCTCACTTGATGAAATTTGAGATACGTAATTACTATGACTGAATCCATAGTGAGAAACAGCAAGAATTTTGTGTGGGTCCAACCATATCAGATGCAATAAAGAACTAAATGGTGATTCAGAAATGGATGCTTCAACAGAAAATTCTTTGCCTTCTAGTTCTTCCCAAGAATCAGTGGCCGGAAGCTCTACGACACATAAACAACCATCTGACAGAGAAGCAGCCAAACAGTTCTTAGAATTCTTGGAATAGTAGGCCAAGTCCCGTACAGCACTTGGGAATTTAAGGCTGAAAATGTACATGGGAGGTGGCATTAGGTACAAAGAAAGAGGGGTTACAAGTATCTTGGAGTCATCAATTACCAGTGTGGTTGAGTCATCCATCACAGCTGAATTCCATATGAAGTCGTACGATGTAATCTGGCCTCCAAGAGTCCAACATAATAACTGCAATGGCTTTGTTGGATTCCAAACAAACCTCACTCCATCCTGTCTTGGGTATCTAACTTCAGATTTTAAGTACCAGTGGTTGTTACTGAAATACCATACCTTGACACAGTCGTAATTTTCACATCTGACAATGGCAGCAAGAAGATCTGAACTGCAATTCCACTTGAGAAATTCTATGGTTGCATTTGTTTCCTCATTAATGCTAAACAAGCTCCTTTCTAACCCATTCCTCTCAAAGAAAACTATTGAGGGACACTCATTTTCTGATTTCCTATCATACACGGCTGCAATTTTTGCTCCACTGGGCACCCAGTCGACAACTGATCCCATTGACTTTGATTCTGAAACAGCATGTAATGCTCCCGAATGTCGCTCCCAAATTTTAAGCCTCTTATGCAAGGATGTCGAATCCAGCACCTCACTTAGTGTGACAAAGTATTTCCCATCACCTCGCCAGGAAATGGGGCTTTCAAATTGTGTTTCACCTGAAACCATAAGTACAGTCACTAAATTTTCCAAATTAACCAAACTCATGTCATAGAAAAATGAGGAAATTACAACCACCATATGTGTTATATAATAAGTGGACACCAAAAGAAACCGCGCAATGCTTCCAATTAAGGAGGTCATGTAGGCCAAATACAAAATGAAAAGTGAGTCCTAAACACTGTTTTCCTAATATGATCTTGAACCACACATTGCTATTTCCACAGCAAACAGCAAACACTGTGTTAAAGCAAAAAAGAAATTCTGAAAATCCATGAATAATGGAAAGAGGTCCTTACATACGTGGTTGACATCTTCCAGAAGATACTCAAGTGCGGTCTCGTACAACAAATCCCAATCCTGAGTCATTACCAGTATCTGCCCCGAACCAGTAGTTATGGCAAGAAGGTCTCCATCTGGACTAGGCGCAATGCACTTGACACCGCCATCCACTCCACCGACGATTTGGGTGTCATTATCATCCACAGAATGCAGCAGCAGAAGCCCATTACTTGTACCCACCAAGAGCGCTTCTTTCTCCATGAGGTAACCAAAGGAAGTGATGAAGTCCTCAGGCTCCAATTCAATTTGATGAACTAGTGCGGATATTGAGGTTCTGCTCCATGCTCTTTCATGCTATACCACATTCATCATCAAATTAGGGTTACCAATAGAATAAGGAAATTAAACAAGCATGTATACAAACATATATGGATATATATAGATACTATATGCATAGGCATAGGCGTAAGCGTAGGAGGTAACCTGGATAGAAGAAAGGTGAGTGGCGTAAATTTTATTAGAGGAAGAAGCGAAGAACAAGCGATTCTGCTCGATATCGAAGGCGGAGAAGAGTATAAGCTCCTCTTTCGACTGTAACTGGAGATTCAACGAGACCTCCGAATACAGCTTCAGGTTATTCATTTTTCACAAATCGATGCAACTCGCCAGAGAGAGAGTTGTGCCCTACCGACTGGCTAAAGGTAGCACTGATCAGGGTTTTGAGGGTTTAAGCAAAATTCTTTCGAAGAGAAGACGTGGTCGACTATAAAGACATAAACGACATGTCGTCTCCGATTTCTTTTTTGTTCTGGACCAACTAAAAAGAAAACACTCCTAATTAAATCAAACTCAATCGCAAGGGAAGGAACGAACTCATTGCCTTGGCCAACTAACCTGAACCACACCCGCACGGTGGCACCCTTTGCCTGCACGTATTAGTAGAGCAAGTGGCGTATGCTTAAATTAAAGGTGAGAAATGTCATTAGAGTTCTAGTTAAGTTTTTTGCGTTTTCTCTTTTTCCCAAAAGAATTCTGTTTGTGCTTTGTTGTGCAGAATTTGGTGAAGTATCTCATCTCAACTCATGTATCTAACAGCATCCATCCAACTCTTGTGGAGTTTTAATCGGTAAAAAAAGGCTCAAAAAAATTGTCAAACTGCTAACAATAGTAAACAAGATGATCTGCATGATGATCATACAGGTAAACTAAAAAGAAAACTAGACTCATATTCATTTCATTTCTCTACTTCAAGTACAATAATATTTGGAAGTTACAATTAATCCACAGATTGTATGAAGTAAGACAATACTAAGAATCTGGAAAAGACAACAACAACAACTACTTAACCTAAGGAGGTAAGTAAACCACTAAATCCAAAATGTCACTGAATCTCATGCCTGTATCACTTTGAAGTTGGTGAAAGCTATAACCTCTTTGATTGTATTGCTATCCTGTACAAGCTTCTGTACTTCCTAATTCCACATTAACATCTCACAACCTCCTCTCTGTCAGCAAAAATGGGAAAATCAACTTGCCACAGACATCAAAAACTAGCACCGTATCATCTACAAACCGAGGCCTCCACATACTACTTATAATCAAAACTGGCCATGAAAGCTTTTACCAAATGCTGATCCAACCTGACAGCCACACCCACATGTAAGAAAGAAACTTAACCAAGTTCTATGCCCTTTTCTTTTGCTGCTTCCACAACAGTGTTTGTATTTCCTGTACTCATCATAGAAAGGATCGAATAGGACTTCCACAACTTCACGGAAAATGGATATACAGATAAAGCTCTCTTGTAAAACCTCTCAGAAATAGGCTCGACACTCGCAATATTTCCCAAAACCTCTGCAGCTTCGACCCATACGTACTCTGGTGGAATTGGGACAGCATGAAAGATTGCACTGACCAAGTTTGAGCTAGCCCAAAACAAAGCACTGAGAGATGTAACATCACCGGCATTGCTGCCACTGCTTAACATCTTGCATACAGAAATAGCTAGCTGATAGTTGGATGGAGTTATGTCCAAGATGGCTTCAACAAAATCCACCAGATTTTTTTGCTCACTGAACTTTTCTGGTAAAAGAGATGGTCCATACCACACTTCAAGAACTGAATTTACCACAGAAAAATCAGATGATAATGGACTGAATACATTACTAACCAGATGCCGGACTCTTGGCTTCTTGATGTTGTTAACGAATTTTCTAGATAATGGCTCAGAGGTAGGGAAAGCCGGAGCATCACCTAAACATTGCTCCAAAATCTTCTGTATGCCACTGATAGAACCATTCTCCTTTAACAGTGATTCATCAGTAAGCATAAACAGCGCATGTTCTCTTACGCAATGCTTAAAATATTCAGGAACAGCAGCATTCAATGCTCTGTCAAGGGCTAAGCGAGCTTCACTGTGATCATTCTGTAAGAGGTTATGCAGAGATAGATTAAGATATCCAAACATTATGTCCATCTGCTTCGGATTGGAACTGAGTGTCTGCTTGATTGAATTTGAAGCCAATCCTTGCGATCTATCTGAGTTATCACAATTCATTTCATCCAATGTACCAATTTGAAGATCGTGAACCTTCCAAACAGAACGAAACCAGCGGTCCATAACTTCTTTACCAAAATCATATCTTCCATTTTGAAGGGCATACTCAACATATTGATTCCAAATACACTGGACTCCAGGGACTTCTTTTGGCCAGTTACTAAGGGCTTCTTCAAATCTCTCAAAATGTGAATCCCCAAGATCATGTTTATGTGTCCGCGCTGATATTAAAACAAGTTCTAAGCAGGATGGGTACAAAGTAAGATATTTATCCAAGAGGTGGCCACATCTTTCTAAGCTGCCAAGAGCTGCCATGCACCTTAAGTGGTTGAGAGCAAAAAAATGTGCCACTCTGGTATTAAACTCACTTTTTTCAAGTGATTCAATTTTCATGTATGAATCTACAGAATCTACTACTGTTTCCATCAGCATGGTAGCCCTTTGCTTCTCATCATCCATTAATTGAATGGAAGGCCATTCAATTTCAAAGAGTTCTTTTTGACATTCAAACTGTCGCACTACAGCATCAGGAAGTTTCCTGTAAATAACCAAGTAAACACAACAAACCCCTAATATACATTTGTCATAAATAGTTAGGCATGTGAGTATATCAGAGAGCGACAGAGAGTTAGGCTCATCAAAATTTGTGGCAGTGGGGAAGAGTCCAAAAGTTTTCTGAATGGCCTTGTCAATGTTACCAGACATGCATAAACAGTCCATCATTTGCAAACATAGGTCTAAGGTGCATGCACTAGCATACGTTCCATCTATGTCAGAAGCAGTAGCATGACGGCACAGTGCTGAGAGAGCGACATCATACGTTACCAATCGGTCATCAAGCTGCATCCGACTGTTGATGCACATGAGCCAAAGTTCATAAGATCGATCATTGTATTTGACCTGAAGAACAAGAGGAAAAGTGTTTCCAGGCAAAAGTTTCAATTTCTAATCTCTAATCGAAATGCAAAGAACATGCTTACAAAGAAAAGAGTTACGCTTTACATACTAACACAAAAGCAAAGAAATGAGTACGCAAAAATGAAAATGGAAATAGAGAAAAGCTGGAAAATTGATGCTCATGGAGGCATCAAATGAGTTATTGTTTGAAAATAGCATGAATTAATGCACAAAAAGAGTTAAAGGAAAAACAATTCAGAGAAGGGATATCGTACTGGCTATCTGGGAACAAGTATATACCATTTTTTTTTTGTTTTGGGCATCTTGCGTAGTAGAACCACACTCATCTAGGTACATGAAAGATACTACTCGTCAGAAATATATATATTTTTTAATGTTTTATGGCCATCACCATGTCAATGACTTGCGGATTACTATGGTTTAAGGCTTAGGAATCAATAAAGGGTAACCACTGTGACACAAGACATAGATAACAACCACACCAATCATCTTCCCACCCAAAAAAAAAAGACTACAAGTTGTACTCAGGACCCTAGTGACTTCATATTGCCATAGAAGAATGAGAATCTAACAGGTGTGAGGAAACCAACCATCAAAAACAACTTTTAACAGGAGTAACCAGAAAAAAGATTTATGAAGCAAAGCATATCTGGTGTTTTCCTGTTATCAATACTTTAATAGGGTTTGCATGTACGGCTGGAAAGCCTATAAGGGTGTATCCACCCACGCATGTGGAGGCTGCCCCTGGTATTCATGCTCCATATAAAATAAGATCATAAGAGTAAGAATCTTGTAACAGCATACCGCACAAGAGAACATGTCATCCTTCCCTACTGACTTCATATTGCTATAGTAAATAAGCAGATAAAAAATCCAGAGAATAATGGATGTTGGATCAGCCTCAAGAGCTCGTGACAGCACAGGGAGAGCCTGCAAAACTCAAAAACATAAGATGACAGTAACTGAAGTCTTTGAACATAATTATATTGCTGTAGTCATACACCACAGGAGTTACCTTTCTCAGACCCTCAAGTTCATTAGCCTCCTGGCTGAAAATTAAAAGAGCCATTTCTAGGTATTGATCATTGTCAGCCAAAGCTTGTGTGAGTTGACTCTAAGTAATCAAATTTGAGAAGGAAAGTTAGCACAAACAATGTAATGGACCAATCACATAAGAAGGTTGTTATTAATCAGCAATAACAAACGAAGAACACTAAAAAGTACAGGCATTCAAGCATAAATCATAAAGATCGCATCACACATCAATCATCAATATGCCAAAACAAGAGCAAAAAGAATAGAGGGGGCGGGGGTGGTCGTGGGTCTTGAGAGGAGACATTTACAGGGAATTCTCACAAGCTCTCATCTTATAAAAATAGATGGAGATAAGTCCCTTGCCTCAAGTATTTAATAAATTATTCATCACAGGAAAGATTTCGAACTAAATAAAAAACAACACAAAATATAACAGTCCAAGAATATGGTGAATAGGAGAATTGAGATTGTGAATCAAATAAGTTCCTGAACAAGGCATATCATTCACAGGACAAGAAGTTCAAAGAATTCACAGCACTAGAAGATGCAACACACCAAGTAAATAAATGGAAGTAGCATGCAACACTCGGAATATAAATGAAGTAAAAAATAGAGCAAAATGAATAAACAAACCACTCCGCTGTTACTACTCTGAAAATACGATGACTGTCTGTTCCAACTCACAGGGAACTCCATGTGACCATCATTTCCTTGGAAGAATGGGACATCTTCAGTAACATCTTTCCGAAACAAATTTGACAACACTAAGAAAAGGCTGAAACACTTCTTCCACCATTGACCATTTCTCCGTGCTAGAACAGGTTCATATGAATGCAGCTCAGTTTTCATAATCCCTAAGCCAACGAGATAAGTTGGTGAAGTCATAGCATGGTTATACCAGGGGACTTTTGTTGAATCATCACACTTTTTTTGATGCAATGTTAATCCAACCTGACAATCTGTTGAAACATTATTTCAAGAATGCAAGAAACAAAAAACAGGTTCAAAATTTGTCAAGGGGTTGACCATACCAGCAATACCAGAATTGTCATGCTGATGTTGATGCATATTTGTGTTAGAGTAGTCTTTAACATGTTGCCAAGGACACTCATCATTGTTGCATTTTCCTCGAAGCTCATACATGCAGAGCGGCCAAAAGGGATCAATAGCAGGACCAGTGCTATAAGTGCCAACTTCTCTTCTAGCTAATTTCACCAGAGTCTCTTTCAGTGGTTCAACCATAACATTGCTATACTGGACTTTTTCAGAATTGATACAAGTTGGACTCTGTTGGCTTATAGCTTGATGTTCTATCAAATCTTTTGGGCAAATGACTTTCATATACCCAAAAGTACTCCTCATGATATTACCACTCAAGTAAAGCCTATCCTCGGAATATGAATTGGAGTGGGAGTTCACAGAAATATTTTCGACGGAGTGCTCTCTTTGGATCTCAAGAGGAGCCTCAGAGGAACTTTTTTCTTGCCCATCAGTGCCTGGAAGGTAAAAACAGAAAAGAAAAATAAATAGAAATATACATAAAATAAAGTGATATGTGGAGCAATAGATGATCAAGTCGAAATCTTCAAATACTCTGCTAAATCTGT
This sequence comes from Prunus avium, assembly GCF_965620075.1. Taxonomy (NCBI): domain Eukaryota; kingdom Viridiplantae; phylum Streptophyta; class Magnoliopsida; order Rosales; family Rosaceae; genus Prunus; species Prunus avium. Next base: position 38,892,154 of record NC_142285.1, read on the forward strand.
GCCAAATGGATTCCCGTTGTTGCACTTGATGACAATCATGCATGAGTTCTGAACTAAGGTAACAATAACAGATAGTCTTGAAAGCCATAGATTGTACTGATCCCGTTAAGTTGCAAGTAACTCAAAACTCACACTAACAAAGTAGATACGTAAAATGGGTGGGGCTGGCAGACTGGCACGAGAACAGCACAAGTGCCAGCCCAGCCTTGGCATGACACAATTAAGACAGACATGGCACACGTTATTTACCAAGTTTAAGAAAATAAAGACACACACATTGGCCATATAGTGTTAAACTAAGATTAACCTACTTAACTGGCATTAAAAATTAAGTCCATTGAGCATAACACCAACAGTTAAATAAATGGACTTTTTTCTGCCTTTAATACAAAAGCTCAGCTCAGACAGGAAGTTACCTTCTTGATTCCTTTCCCCTTCAGAGATGGGAAAGCTCCCTTTAATTTCTTGGGATTTTTCACTTCTGACATCATTTTCAACCCCACGTTCCACTGCAACCTCTGTGTTATTACATGAACTACTATTCTTTGACAAGGTTTTTGTCCCTAGGGTTGCAAATAGTTTAGACCTCAACATTCTTTCAAGAAGCACAGGATCCTGGGGGCTATCAATAGACATTTTTCTATTTGATTCATCTATTTCCTTTTGCTTGTTTCCAAAATCTGTGTTTTTATGACATAGAACGTTAGGTTGGACTGATTCATTTTCAAATGAAAATCTCGCTTCATCTTCATCTTCATCTGCTGAATTATTTAGTTCATTGGATGGAGAGCAAATTCCATCTGCGCCATTATTTCCCAGAAGAGGCACTGGCTCTGATGTGCTAGAATCTGGTTCACTGCATGGTTCTGTCCCCATGTTTTGTTCGCTTAAATGCTTGTATGATGTGTGGATATGAGCATTGTTAACACATTGGATGTTTGAATCACAAGCCGCTGGGTTACAACCATCATCCTCAGGATGCATCTGATGGCCTGAGGTAGGTATTAGGTCCACATTTTCAGACACGTTATTAGCGAGATCCAACCCAATTCCAGCTTGTTCATTCTGCCTTGAGGACCATATCAAACTGGAATTGTCCATAATAAAAGACCGCAAGTTGGCAGAATATAGTTCTCTTTGACGATATAGATCAGTACACCTAACATTGGCCTGAAGCAGATCCCTCTGTGCTTTACGATAAGCTTTTAGAGCATTTTTTTCTTCAATTTCACACCTTCTCCTATGCTCTTGTGCTTCCTCCAGATCCTTGTCCAGGTTTTCCTCCATTTCAACCAACGAATGTATGTCACCATTTGTTGTGACATTTGCATTACTAAAACAATTCCACAGGCTTGCATTGTTTAGAGATGCCTAAAAAATTAGAAAGAATGAACATTAATATAATTAATAAATAACACAAAAAAAATAAAGCAAAAATATACAACCAGCTGATGTAGTGGATACTAGTGTTCATCCATTATCATGTCTAATCTTAGAATTTATCACTTTGTTATGGCTTTAGTGTTTTTCTTTGATCACTTCACAATCTATCTGGTTTTATTGCCCCTGTAAATAGGCCATCATTTTTACATTTAAGATTCAAATTCATTGATGACTTAAAAGCCTCAGATTTCTCTCTGTTCATTGTCTATTCTTCCCTCCTAGTTTTTCTTCTGTTAGTCCTCTACCGGTTCTACATCACAGACACACCAGAAGCCTCTAACTTTTCCCACTTAGAGACCAGAAAACACACCTGACATATATTGTAGGAGGGATCAAGTTTCTTGTCACTGGCTATGACTTCCTGATGGTCAGCACTCCTCATTAGATTCTTTCCTGATGTTGATTTTTCCAAGAAGGAACCTGGTTCTAGATGGCCACCATCCCCATTTGTATGATTCAACTCCACAGTGTTCTGTAAAGTTAAAATGTACTAATAAACACAATGGGAAACTTTTGAAAATGAAAACACAAGCACCAAAAAAACTTCTCAATAAAGTGTACATCAGTAATCAAGTGTCATATCCAACCCTCAAGCAAATTGATGTTTTTTTTCAAACGAAGTCAGGATGGATTAAGGTTATGCAATATAAACTACGTGAAAGTGCAGATCCCAATTACATGAGGTATCATCTCTTCATGTAAAGTTCGGTGTTTTCTGCAAGCCAGAAATAACTGTTATGGAAACACCTAACACACCAGTTTCATACTATCTAAAAATTTCACGAACCTATTTATGAGACATATTAAGCGCAAACAGCCAAAGATGGCTGCACAAGTTTGATCAATAAAAGGAAATCTTCAATTATGAAAATAATATTAGGGCAGGTGGAGAGGAAATGGTATAGTTCAATCTACAATATCGTATTAAGCTAATCAGCTGTAGTACTGTCGTTACTAAAATATTCACTTACTAAGTTCTTTGGCAAATTATTGCAAGTCATAATTTCTTGTGATGTCCCCTGGTTTAGTGTATCATAAAGATCAACCATCTTACTCCTCCCACTGGACTGGATGCATTTAGTATTGATGCCAGCACCTGCAGAAGAAAACCACCCTGATTGGTGAGGCATCTAACAGTACTAACTAGGGTAAGTTTCAGAAAAAGGAAGTAAGATATTCACCATATTTCACTCCAATAGGAATTTTTTCCGATATACCAGCAACATGTTTATCACTTTGACTTTTCGATTTTACAATGCTTGACTCTGTTGGACCTATTGGAATTCCTTTCTGGCCATGATTGATCTTAACCATCTCCGGTGGATTATTGTTTTCCACTGCTGGGAGTTTAGATGATAAAGTAGATTTTGCAACAGGTATATCTTGTGGGCCAAGTGCACTTAGCTGGGTGGAAAAAGAGCCACCAACTTTCATACGTTTCTTTTCTGGCTCTTTCGGTTCTCTCTCTATTACATCAGAATATCTCGCACTGGATTTACTAGCTTCATGTGTAATTGATTCCTTAGTTCTCTGGGCAGACTTAAGCTTTAGTTCGCTTTCCCGGAGTGCAATCTGCTGCCGCAAGTCCTGAAGTTTACTACTGTTCAAGCCCACACCTTGATCGTATCCACGCTCTCGGCTCACTACATTTTTGTTCATGGAATTAAAATTTCTAACTCGAGATCCTTGATTAACTGATGAAGGCCCAGAATCCCTAGAATTTACTCCGCGGATTTTGGTCATCGATGGGATAAAAGTACGATTCATAGACATTTTTTTGGGCATTACTTTGTCCACATTCCTGGCTGTCTGTCGTAAAATGTTTGATCTGGCAAATGATGAAGTAGGTGGTTTTCCATTGGCTACCACTCCAGTCACATGACTTTTCGTTTCCATGGCTTTTTCTATCCTGTGCTCTTTTTCTCCAGAATCACTGTCATCATCTGAGAAGCGTATCACAAGATCATCGTTGGCGCCCAGAGGGGCACGCCATCCCGGTGTGGCAGATTTTAATGGTATTCGGTTTTTATCACTGATTTTCTGGGAAGTAGGTTGTACGGATGTTTGGGACCGAATATCAGCAGAGCTTGCAAGAACATTTCCACATAGAGCCTTACCTGTTAGATCAACATAAATGCTTGACTCACTTCACCACACAGCACACATCATGAAGAAAATAAATAAACATAAACTATTCAAAGCTCTCAGAGCACCATGAGAGATGCAGAGTTACCAGGAAATATTAGGTGTAATATGGCGGTCTGGTATTTAACCACGTTATTTAAAGGGACAAGATGCCCAAAAATTAAGTGTCCAGCTCGGGTACAAAAAACATGAGGCACCATGAAGTCTGCGTGGGAGTTGCCATCAAGTGCAATAATTCATAGCATCCATGTATTGTTTACAGTGTGTTTTCTTTTAGCCCGCATGACTACAAGTAATTTTAAAATGTTTAAAGCAGGGTATGAAGAAAAATCAGCCTCTGTCAATGCCAATTTGGCACAACTTGGGAGTTGAAATTGGTGCTCTATATGAAACTTCCCAACTTCAAAGGATGTTTAAAAGAAAATAAAAGAGAAGAAAGGACGCATGATCTTTCATTAGCTTGCCAAGCATGACTTACCCTCTTGAGTACCTTGGGTGAACTTGTTCATTGGCGGAACCAGCATGGCCTCTGAAGTAGGTACACTGCTAGCAGTGGAATGTGGAACGGAGCAAACGGTATTTTCCTGTGGGATAGAGAGTGCCGATTTAACACCTTCAACAATATTTTTGCAAAATACTTTGGAGGGGGGATTAAACAATAATAACCCTTGAAAAATCACATAAAATAACAAACATTTTGCTAAAAAAAACAAAGCAGGTGATATCTAAGGCATACCTAAATGCTACAAACAAACTCAGATTTGAAGAAACACTGATTATTGAACATATCACATATTTAACTACATATAAATCGCCACACACACGTAAATAAGGCATACCGAATGGGGGAGTAACTTAGACAGCTGAACTATGAAACAATTGATTAATGGAAACAAAAAGTCAAATACATTAATAGGCAATTGAAGAAGATTAGCACGCAGATAATCTGAGAAGTGATAAAAAAAACTTATTCTCTTTTACCACAAACACCCCAACAGCGCTTAATACATTATAACAATCAAACCTCCACTCAGACACTGGATATCGTAGCATAATGAAACAACAATAAACACTATGCTCCAATCTCAAATTTCACCTCAATTTTAACTCCCAAAGAAATGAACTCACAGGAAGTTCATATAAAACTAACACCCTTACTCAATCTAATACAGCAGGTTAACCTAAATCAAGGGGAACTTCATTCCCTAAAAACCAATCTATCATCAGAAATTGATTCACAACACTTGCAGAAACCAAACAATAACATACGCATATAGATACATATCTATGTATGCATATCATCAAAATGAGTTGGAAACTCCTAGATTCAACAATGAATTGGAACAAATCGATATAAAACTATTGCAAACGAGCTAGGGTTTGGGAAGATGGAAAATACGTCGTCATCGTCGGAAGACAGCTCGCCTTCTTCCCTGATTTTGGCAGGATGGGGAGAGAGCTCCGAGTTAGGGCTCTTGTTCGGAGGCTCTGGTGCCGTCTGCATCGCTTCGTCCTCCATTGTTGACTCTACCGCACAGAGACGAGAGCGCGCAGCACACTTTCTAGTTTCAGGCAGTAATTTCGTCGAGCATTTTTGGGGCTATGCAATAGAGGGCTTAGAAGAGTCAATAAGGTAGGGAAAGGAAAGTGTTTGGGGGCTACGCAATATATATGTGAATGTGAATGGGGTCAAGTTTTTGCTGACTCGTGTTGTGGTGTGTGTGGAGAATGGAGAGACGGTTTGATTGAGGGTGTACGGACACAGAGTGTGACGAAAGCACGACGTGAATTCGCGATGAGGTGGAGTAGGTGGTTATTATTCCCACTTGCAAAAAAAATATCCCTCGTCTCACTCTCGTTCCTTTTACGTGTCGTTTTGGGCTTGTGTAAAATAAAAACACTTGTTTATAACGTTTTTGTTATAAATTACAATCGCTCAATGTTTACTAATTCATAATCGGGTGAACATGAATAAAATTGATGCAAAGAGTTAGAATCAAAATTTCCAATGTATGAGTAGTACGGATTCCTTATAATTTGTTTACTAAATTACCATGAATCGGAATTTAAACCAATTTGATTACCATGAATCGGAAGCTAAAAGAAACCTTGCTGAGGATTCGGCCTGTACTGTCTGTGACTATCCTGCTGAGTCTATTTTGCACATTTTTCGTGACTGTAACCGAGCCAGAGATGTCTGGAAGGATCTGCTGACCTCTCTTCCCAACTCTTCTTTCTTTCAGATGGACTTCAAACCTTGGCTCAAGGCTAATTTAATGTCAAAGATTAAGTGGCAGGCTGATATCCCTTGGTTTTTGGTGTTTGTTGCTACTTGTTGGCATTTGTGGAAGTGGAGGAACAAATTTATTTTTCAACCTGAGGAGGAGGTGCGTGTTAATCACAGACACGACATCTTGGTTGCTGCCCATGAATGGTTCATGGCCTCTAAAAATTTGCATAAAGCCAGTGCTAAGATCCAGGTTCCCCTAGCTTGGGTGCCACCTAGTCCTGGGCAGTATAAGCTGAATGTGGATGGAACCAGGAAAAGTGCTTCTGGATGCATTGGTGCGGGGGGAGTTATTCGTGATTCCTTTGGGGATTGGACTTGTGGGTTTGCTGCTAACTTGGGCAGAGGTCAGATCCTTGAGGCTGAAATGTGGGGCTTGTTTTTTGGGTTAAAGCTTGCTAAGGACAGAGGCATTTGCAATCTGTTGGTGGAAATGGACTCTGCAGTGGCTGTTAAGTTAGTGAAGAATTCTACTACTCTTGGTTTACATCCTGTGGCTTCTTTGGCTTCTTGTTGCTGGGAGCTCATGGGAAAGTTTGAGACTTGTGCGCTCCAACACATTTATAGAGAAAGAAATGTGGTTGCTGACTGTATTGCGCAATGGAGCTACAATATGGACTTAGGTGTTTGCCTTTTTGATATGGCCCCTAGTTGGGTTGGTGCTAGCCTTGTTGATGATCTGACTGGAGTCACTAGGACTCGGCTAGTCTGTAGTGAGTAGTTGCTGTTTGTCTTTGGGGTTCTACCCCCCCAGTTCACCAAAAAAAAAAAAAAGTAAATGGCAAATTTGAATTTTTAAAATGGTGTGAGGATATAATGGTTTAAAAAGATGGATTTTGATGGGTTAGTTCTCCATGAATTAGACACCTCCCACCAAGAGTCTAATATCTCCAAAACTAGGAGATGAATTCTTGATTTTGTGTGGGCCCCACTTGCATTTCATTCATTAATGTGACATACGAGTAATCTATAATCTGGATCAAACTCCTTATTTGAATTCCTATTACGGATTCGTAAACATGTCGTAAGTATTTTTAACTTTTTATGCCAAACACAGTTAAAAACACTTTTGATGATTTGTAATGGGTAAAAAATAATTCAATCTTAAAGCGGTTTAGCCCATCAGAAGCATTTACTTCAGTTGACACGCACACCTAAATTTAAGAGAAAACTTACACAACACAAGTTCATATCGAGTGATAAAAGAAACAACGTGAGTAAATTTCATAAACTCGTTCACATTTAATGACAAGGAGGTTAAATGTATACATGCATTAACGACGAGGAGGTAAATGAATGTTGTTCCAATTGTTCAAGAGGAACTAGCGGATCATTTCTAACAGTCACACCGTCATGTAGTATTACTAATCCATGTATTATAACATAAGTGGATGCCATAGTTAATATGTTATGGACTTAGGATTTAGTGTTAACGAATAGATGCATGTGTTATAACATGAATGGAGTAGTAAAAATCATGTGGAAGTGTGATTGTGACACTGAAAAATTACTCATATATATCCAGTCACAAAGCTCAAAGGCATGTAGAAATAGAAGACCAAAATTAATGAGGATGTTAATATAACATAAGAACCATATGAATATATATTAGCATTGGTGTGGTCATCTTTCATTTTATTTATTTTTACAAGTAAAGAGGAGGTACAAGTTGCCAATACAATTACAGAGATTACATATATATAGCAAAAGCCGTAGCTAGTTAGCTATATATGTATGCATACATAATTAATTAGAACCTAGAGAGAAATTGCATTTGCTTGAGAAGAGGAGTAAGGGTTTCCATCAGCTTCTCGCATGGATGATTGTGAACTCCTTCATAAGTTGTAACGACGATGCTTGTGTCCTTTGATAGCCTCTGAACCTGCTTTTTCACACTGCATGTGTGGTGCGTGCATCGATAGTAGCTCCTATATATGAAAAATATTTGATATTGAAGTGAGAATCAAAGCAATATCTATTTTATTTGTGCTGTGTCTTCCAAGAACAAATTATAATATATAGCACTTAAATCAATGAATAACCTGGGATACAAGCTGTTCTTGACGGCTTTCTGCCCATATTTTCTCCAGCGGTAGCCATCATCAAGAATGTCATCGGCACTCCGAGTCTGGAAGGCAAACCTAGGCCTGCTCGCTTTTTTCATCACACTAATTTTCCTACCCTCACCACCTTTCCTTTTATTGCTACCTCTTTCTTCCCGAGCAGCTTCAATAACATTATTTTCATTATTATTAACTTCCACCATAGCAGCAGGCTCATTATTATTAATCTGATGATCATGATGACCAGAGAGAAGGCTGATCCAGTCAATGTCTGGAACCTGGGCTTGCTGATCATGATGAGGCTCTGGAAAAGGAGGAGGGTTCATTGAGGTTGGGGATGATGGGAAAAGGTAGGAAGGGTTTTGAGGTGGCAATAATGCTAGTGATGACGATGTTGATGGAGGTGGATAATACTGTGCTTGATGACCTTCCATCACTGCTGGTGCTTATATAAATGAATGATATGAGAGAGAGAGAGAGAGAGAGAGAGAGAGAGAGAGAGAGAGAGAGAGAGAGGAACTGAGAATGTTTGGTGATACCCAAGTGTGCGTGTGTATATATAATATATGTATATAAAAACGTTCAACAAAGTTGAAGGTGGTGGAAGGTGAAAAGAGGTTGGGCTGACCCACAGTACATATGTGTGTATGAGAGAGAGAGAGAGAGAGAGAGAGAGAGAGAGAGAGAGAGAGAGAGAGAGATGGCTTGTTGCTTACTGCATGTACTAGAGAGTTGAAAACTTGAAACTAATTGAAAAGAGAAGGCTAAGCTGTAGTGTTGATCATCAATTTTTACTCCCTATGAGGGGTAAAGCCAGCCAACTACATCTCAACTACTTCTGTTGAACTGCCCTTTCAATCCAAATGAGAGAGAGAGAGAGAGAGAGAGAGAGAGACGTGCCTCATCATACATATCGTTATCATCAATGCATGCATTTGCATGGTCTTCATCCATCTCTCTCTCTCTCTCTCTCTCTCTCTCCCCTGAACGAGAACAAGAATCTTGATATAGGTATTTCCTTAGTTCAATTCATATATATGGAACTTTAATTAGCACACATGATCAAGAATCAAATTGCTCTACAGAATTTAGTTTTGTTGATTAGATACTGCTATACCAACCAAAAAAGGGACCCAAGAGGATAAGGTCGATCTTGACCATTCAGGTCACTTTTGCCAGCTTTCCATTTCAATTATAAATGAGAAATGAGAAATTAAACCCACCCTTCTCACTACTTAAAACATCCTTTTTATACTGGTCTTTGATTTAACATGGAGAGCTTTCAGGTTTGCAGATTGCTTGGAGACAAGAATAACAAGAAGAATGTTTTTATTACAGATTCAAGTTATTGCGAATTTTCTAGGCCTTGTGGGGCAACAAGCAAACCATCTGATTTTTATTAATCTAAAAACTATCCTAATTCGGAGTAGAGAGAACAAAAAGCTAAACCCTTTTAGCTCATAATTTTTCAAGCCTGATGTGGGGTCGGGAACCAGTATCCTAATTCGGTCACCTAGATGGGTTTTTCAAGCCTTACATGACGAAGGACACCCAAGCCAATCTGATATCAAGTATGGTTGGATATACACATTTTTGCATAATGAACGTACAAGAGATGGAGTTAATTAGAAAATGTACATATAATCGTGAACCAAGAACCCAATTGCTCTACCGCCTCAAATCTTTGAGATATTTGCTAAGTTGATTGTTGAAACTCATAAGATAATGCCAATGCACATTTCTCTCTTGGTTTACTAATTTCCTGCAGTAAATAATGGGGGAAGGAAAGAAAATGCCTACCGGAAAACAGAAGGGCAAACGCTTAAATCTGCATAAAGTAGCCAAGTAGTGCTTTAAATGACGACTTTTAACCATTGGCGTCGGGTTTTTCTCTTAAGCGACGAATTCTCTAAGCTATCGTGACGAAAATAAGGTACTCAGACTAGAAAAAGTAATTAGCGACGCTTTTTACCGTCGCCAACCGTTGTAAATAAAGTTTTCGTTGACGGTTTGTGAAACCGCCGCTAAAAGTGGTCATATTAGAAACAATTTACATCTCCATTATGCTTATAGTGGTTTTTTTTCCTTAAAATTTTAGTTTTAGGAATCTCCCATTATTCGAAAAGGCACACCGTCTCTTATATGGGTCGCGTTCATAAATAAATATTTCACTAAAGTTTCTTTTTAAATGAAAATATTGTGCAGATATGAATAGCTTCGATGCAATAGTGAAACTATCCATAAATTCAAGCGTTGGGCCTAGCTTTAGTCACCAAAAGCAGGAACGAACACACAGAAAATATCAATTGGCACCTACAGCCTAAGATTTTCTGTGTTAGCTTCAACTCTTCAACCAACAGTCGGTATTCTTGCTTCAACTGAATTGCAAAAACTTTATGCAAGAACAAAATGCGTGTTGGATCAGCTGATGATCATCTTATTAAGGAACTCAGCTTTCTCAGGAAAATACTCCAGCAGTTCATCCTTGGTCACCCAAACAAAATCCTCACACTTCTTAATGTTGAACTTGTTGGTTGCAATCACTTGAGACTTGAAAAAGAATTGCTGAAAAGGAGAAACCAAATGTCAAATTGTGATCAATCTTTACTATTTGATAAAAGGAATCATACGGAGCACCAATATACGTTTCGATATTTATCGGCTGACGCCAGTGGAAGAAAAAAAAAACGATTTACAAAAGCATACCTTAACAGATGGAGAGTCTGGCACATCCTCTGTTGACTCTGTAGCCATATGGCCCATGGGAGCATTTCCAACAAAATATGTGTGTGACAGATCTCCCAAGATAGATTTTAATGCAGATTCTGCACACTGAAAATACATGGGATTAATGTGACCGAGCACTGAAAATACATGGGATTAATGTGACCTAGGAAAAGAAAAAGAAAATACACAGGATTTAAGGAGAGAGAGGTGTACAACATCATATAGCAACCATCACCTTCCGCAATGTCTCTTCAGACTGGTAAACCTTTTCTGGAAAATGCCAGACTGACTTCCCAGCAGATCCATCCGTGTTTCCATAGAGAAGAAGATATAATCTTCTGTCAAGTGCTCTTTGCAATGACCTAAAGAACAAGAAAATCAACTTTTAACATTCAGGACCTTATTTTTTGTGCTTCTCACATATAGGACAGGTATTTCTCAAGAAAATGTCAGTTTCAAAATCCATCCACATACGGTTATTATATTAAGGACCTAATGAGTTGTTAATTTTTTCTTCTTTTCTCTCAGCAAAAGAAGTTTAACTAGCTACTACCAGAAATATCTAATCGATCTGATAACTCCAAGTCACAAGCATACATGACATTTTGAAGTTCCTCATTTAAACCTAAATAAAGCCATATTTTATTAATCCAAAAAGGAAGAACAGTCAGGCATCAACAAAGAAAGTTAGAAAGAACAGGCAATTAAGTATTGACAAAACCAAACAATCAATAAAAATCAGTCAAATGTCCAACCACTAGCAGTAAAGGACAATTGTATGTCTTCTAACTTCCAAGAAGATATAGAAATGGTTTTAAAATAATATGAACAATGAAGATCCCACAACTTTCTAAGCAATAAGAAATTCAGGTACTCCTGAACTTGAAATAAAATTGAAAGATTTTTTTTTTCTTTTAAGTAAGAAGAAAAGCAGGATTCTTATATAACCATCATCAGAATTAGATTCCATACTTTCTATCATTCATTTTGTCAGCTTCAGTGATCCGCGGAGCAGGTACATAATCAATATGGTAGTCACCCTTTCCCCTGTTCACCAAAAGTAAGTGTCATGCTAGAGTGATAACTTTTATTTGCAATTGTCTTCTGAGCAGCAAACGTGAGTAAGGCTTATACAAAAGACCAAAAAAATTGCATATAAACTTTACTTTGATAGGATAGATTGGTGCATATATACTTTTGGTACTGCCTATAAAATCTGAACATAATGAATGAAATGGAATGTGCTTTTGTAATGGTGGTTTTGTAGACTAACCAATGCCAATCAGAATATAAAGTTTTTCGTTCTTTATCATGCCTTAATTCATTACAATTATTCTTGTATTGATGCACCTCTTCCAAACATGTACTAAACCTCATCTTTCCTCATCCTAGTATCAACATCATCCCTTTTCAGAACTCTGAAACGCATAAAACAGAGTCCAGAAGGATGCTTGCAAGACTTTCATTGTTGAAAGAAATAAAACAGTGTCCACTATGTTTAAAGAATGCATATCAACATCTAAAAAAACCTTCAATTATTAAAAATTACTCAAGGAGTTGGAGCCATTGAAATTGAGATAGTTTGACATAACAATGGACAGAATATGTCTCAATAAATGTTGGAAATCTAGGGACATTCCAATCAGCACACAGATCTGAGATTGAGATATTTAGTTAAATTGGCAAATATACTCAAGAGTAAACTTTAGTGGTGAATGCATCCTACGGTTTAAATTTAGTGAATAGAACAGAAGTGAAGCGCCGTTATGTGTTTCCTACAGTAGAAGTCAAAAGAAGCACCAACATTATATTTGTTTTCATTAATGTGAACATGCGATGAAGTCTATAACAACATAAACTCAGATGAACCAGTTAAGCTTTAAAACAAACCTTACCTAGCATTAGACTTATCTAAAAGCTCATCTGGATATATGCGCCGATATTGCTGTCGCCACCGAAATCTAAAATCCAAGGGGGGAAATAAGCCAATATGAGCTACTCAACACAAATTCACATAATTATTTAGTTAAACCAAAATTTTGCAAATTTAGGTACTCTTGTCAGCAACTATGACCATAGCACGCCAAGAAACTCTCTGTATTTTTTTCTTTCAAAAAGCAGTCATCTAACCAAAAAACTAAAATGGCTGTCATCAGTCACTTGCCCAGAGTCTCAAGCAGAGGAATTGAAAGAATTAAACTTATTTACGAGTGATCATAACAATGTTTAGTCCCATCTTTCCAAAATGTAAACCTGAGCTCAGTCCATCTCAAATCCGCTAGACCATATAGTTTCTAACATAAAAAGTAACTAAACCTTCAGTTTTTTTTCTCTCATTTCTTTCCCACAACTTCCTCTGCAACAAAGCCCTGTCGTAGTTTCCCATTTACGTCTGAGTTCATTTTCCCCGCATTTTCTGAGCAACCAAACAGAAAGAAAACGAGGAAGAAAAACAGAGAGGGATTAAAGAGCGAACTTACGCGAACTCCTGATAAGCATAAACGACGGGGTCGATTTTGGGAATGACAACAGGCAACCTCTCGAACAGTACGGACGCGACTATTTTCTCGGAAGAAGACGAGCTCGTGGAAAACCCTCGTTCTCTGACCAGAGGCCCACGCAAAATCGTAATCGTTCTCTGCATTTCTGGATCTCCAACGACAAGAATCAAAGTGGAGATTTTTGGCAAAAGCCCTTTCTAAAACCCTAAATCAGGCTCAGTATAGTCTAGTGTTACCTGATCTGAAAATGGTCCTCTTACTGCTACTATTTACAAATAATAGCCATTACAAAAAAAATAATTACCGCTTTTTGCTTGTGATCGACACGTGTCCCATTTCTGGCTGCATTTCACGAAACATGCGTGCCTCTGAAGACAACAATTGTTAACCGCCTTTGGCTGGCCATATACATTTTTGGCTCCCATTAAACCACTCTTTCAGTGGAGTGAGCTTTGCAAATGCAAAACCCCTTCACTGTCCGTACTGTCACTGTCCTCGCGAAACCTCAACTCTCAGCGTTTACCGAAAATGCCCCGGGGTCTGGACATGTCACTTGACGACCTCATTGCGAAAAGGAAGAAACCCGGAGGGTATCATGGTTATTTCAGAGGCCGTGGCCGTGGCTACGGCCCGGGCCCAACTCGTCGGCTCATGAACCGCAACACCGTCAGAACGGCGCCGTACTCTGCTCAACCGGTGTGCTACGGTTTCTCTTTTCCTGCATTTTCAAGTTTGATGAGTTTTTAGTCTATTGTTTGGTTGTTGCTAAGAATAAGCATGGAAAAAGAAATTAAATAAAATACTATATATTTATATTTATGCTGCAAATTATTTTTTTGAAAGAAAGAACCAGGGAAGTAAATTTTCTAAGATTTGTTTTGAGTGTTTAAATTTTCTACGCCACGTAAATTCTTCAAGTTACATTTTCTCGGGAACCAAACAAGCATTTGGCTCTGTTATGTATGAGGTTTTTGTTGTGTGTTTTTAATGTGGGTTGCAGATTATGCAAGTGGTGAGAACAACCGTTGAGCAAGAAATGGTAGTGAGCGGAGGCACATACACAGAGGAGGGCACCAAATTATACCTATCTAACTTAGACTATGATGTTTCTAACAGCGATATTGAGGTAGTTCTTTTTAGTTTTTAATTCATTTCTATTATATGCTTTCTTTGTTTGTGTCGTATATAACGTGTTGAGGTTTGGTGAAATTTCTATGTGGGTAAGGAGGGCACCACTATGACAAACTGGAGTTATCACCGAAAAAAAAACGAAAAATAGAAGAAAACAGAGCTGTATATATGGTTATGTGGTTGACTTCCAGATTCTGAGATGGGGGTTGCAGGTGTGCGGTGTGTATATATATATATATATATGGTCACTATACTACTGTGACCCTGAATCTCCGTCTGGGGTTTGTTTGAAATGGGGTCTGTCTTTTGATAGTCTTTGTAATCTATGTAGGATTGGAGGTGGAGTGCTCAATGAGCAAGAAAAGTTCTCCTGGAACCAAGATTGAGAATGTGTCATTTCATGCCTCCTGTATCTAATGATTTTTTGGGATATGCACTGAATTCTTCCAATCTAGTGTTATTAGGATGGGCATACTGGAGATAAATAATTGAACTTGTGTGTTTTGTGGCAGCATTTGAAAAACGAAGTATATTGATTTTCAACACTAGTCTGTATTAATTTCTTTTATTTCTTTGTTTTTTGCTTGTATACATGGAAATGTGCATGCATGGTGTTTATAGGGTATGGTTCTGCAGTTGCTAATAATACATAGGATGCTGCTCAGTCCTCAATGGATGTTTCTTCATTTTTCTTACTGTTGTTAGGCTAGGACTTCTGCATGACAATTGTTACATCAGCACCCATCTTATGTTTTAAACTTAATCTTCTTTGGACGTTATATATGTATCCACAACTTGTTGGAAATTAAGTGGAAAAGTTAATTACTACAATGCAACCTGGCAGTTGCTCTTCTCTGAGATTGGTCACGTGAAACGACATACAGTCCATTATGATAGGAGCGGAAGATCAAAGGTATGTTTCCTGTTGTACATCAGTAGATTGTTTAAAAGAACATGTTGCCTTTTGGTGGCTTAGAAGGTTTGCTTATATTTAGGGAACAGCGGAAGTCATCTTTGTACACCATTCAGATGCTCTTGCAGCAATTGAGAAATACAACAATGTTCAGCTTGATGGAAAGCCAATGAAAATTGAGCTTGTAGGAGTGAATCCTGTTGCTCCTATTTCTGTGCCTCCAAGTACAAGAAGCATTCCGGGAAAACCAAACTTTGTCTTCCAAAGGTATATAGTTTCTCTCTCTCTTTTGGGTTTGAAACTATATTCGTATACTGTGTATCACTGTCAATTGGGCCTAGCTAAATTTTTGGGCAACTTGTGTCACATGCTTGAAAGTGCAGTCTAATACCGTTGAAGAATCCTGTTAAAACGGTTCTCATTTGATAAGAGTTATGTTGAATAGAACTTCGCTAGCTAATGTCTCTTCACAATTTTTTTGCACTCTTAGACCTGCATTTGGTTGGTTACACTCGAAAATGGCACTATTAGGGAAAGGGATTCCAATAATCTTTCAACGTATTTTTTGTCATGTTCTTGGGCAGTGGCCGAGGAAGAGCTAGTGCCAGGGGATTGTTTCATGGCCGTGGTGCTGGTGGGTTTCGACTTGCAAGGGGTGGTGGACAGGTGAAGAAGCCTAGTGGGAAGGTGAAGAAGCCTCGTGAGAAGGTAACTGCAGAAGATCTGGACGCTGACTTGGAGAACTACCGCCTAAAAGCTATGCAGATATGAATTGCTCACACTGGTAGTTTAGGGGGTTAAGTCACAAACTGGCAATATACATATATGGAGCATTACCGATTTACTAGAATTACTTGCTCCTTTGAATCTATCTTACATCATTAGTAAGTTCCAAGAGTTGTAACAGAAAACAAAAGATACATGTTTGTGCATGGACACCACTGATAGATTTTTCGGCCGTTGTTGGCCAGCAAAATACTTCTTCCTGCCTTCCGCTGCGATCGTCCGAAAAGTATTTATATCATATGGTTGATCATTTCTATCGGCTTATGTTATGGTTCACTCATTTGTTATAAGTTTATTTTTAAAGCATCCTTAATGATTTTATGTTGGAAGCATTTCTATTCAATTTGGGTCAATACGAATGCTACATTTTACTTTACATGATTTGATGAAATTAAATTACATCAACACGTCAAGCGGAGTATGATCGGATATTTTTAAGGTGCAAAAGCAGGGGCGTAGTGATGTAGGCCTTGGCCCCTAAGTTTTTGCTTTTGTGATTAGCAATTGAAATATGGCACTGGGTTTGTGTACCCCTTCACACACACACACGCACGCATAATTGTCAAATATAGAAATCATTCAGCAAGGTTCAAGTGAAGGAATAAATAAAAACCAATCATACTTCTCTCAGAAATCAATCGCTTGGATGTCATACATGAAAAACAAAATTTCTCAACAGCCATGCCAAAAAGCTAAATTTCTCTACAGCCATTTTACAACAATCATCAATTAGTCGAAGGAAACAAAGGGGAAAAAAATCACATATTTACAATGTCAAAAATAAACCTGAATATCCAAAAATCATAGCAGGCACATTTTAGGATGCCCTGAAAAAACAGACACCCAGTAATGCCCCTAATAATGGAATTCGAGGGCCTAGCATCCAATCTTACCCTCTAATACCTTGGTATCCAGTCCACTAGACATACAAAGATCGATTCTCTTCTCGTTGCTGTCGGGTTGATGGAACCTCTATGAGTTAACAAATGTAAAAAGAAAAAAAAAATTATTACCCATGTACGCCTTTCATAAAAGCCAGCATCAAGATCGCCTTCAGGAATTACAAAAACATAATGAAGGCTTTGAGGAAATGGAAATCTTGATTCTGTACAGTATATTTTCCAAAAGTTTCCCATAAGGTCTCTTGGCATCGTAATGCACACTAACTGCACTGCATTCACACACAAAATATATATTTAAAAAAAAACTTCAGCATAATGTCATGATCATGCTACAAATAATAACAATCATAATGAGTTCACAAAAATTAATGGTTACGAAACAGAAAATAATCAGATTATTTCCATGCGTACATGTAACAAGTTGAACCTAGATAGAAACAAATTTAATGGGTCCAACTAGAGCCAATAGTTCAAATAAATAATAATGCATGTATATATTGACGCAGTTGCATATATACCAGCAATAAGATAGAAGCCAGAAAACTGGTGTTCGGAAATACAATGATAACATAAATGGACCACTTTTATTAGCATTGAAGATAGGTGGCAGTACCTGGTGATATGCCTACATGTTAGGCCCATGAATCGCAATGTCCAATGGCAGAACGAAAGGCAGAAGAAAAATTAAGCATTTCCAAAATTTTCTTGAACGACTTGCGCTCTTCGTAACTTCTTTTCTTACGAGTCCCCAGTCATAATCCTTCAGCTGAACATGAACTTCATATATTTTACAAAACAAAGGCGCCCCCCAACAATTGACTACATAATTGTACAATATGGAGAGGAAGATTTGAGAAGTAGATATCAATCTGTCTCAGCATTTTCTAATAATCTGAGAAAGACAACCACAAGGCACTGATTGCTGATGTTGGAGCATTGTGTCCTGTAGGAAAGACTTTCCAGCATTATCCAAAAAGTGAATACATCTCCTACCCTCTGTCTTTACTATTTTTTGTCAGAACTGCAAAATTTTGTCTTCAACTCCATTTCTTAGCCACTTGAAGTACCTTCAGAAATCATATTCCGAAGAGTTTCATGTATGCTTACAAAATTAAGCTTATCCCAGTTGAAGAATAGCATAAGCATCATAGAGGTGGGACAAAGCTCTGTGCTTGGAAGCACTCTTCTACAAGTCAAGGGCAACATCTACAAATCTGCATCACCAGATTACAACTCAGTTCCAAGATCGTTCGCCAGCTGCAGTATTCCACGCATATGAAGATATGGATTTTCCAACAGCTTTTCATTGTTGCTCTGCACAGAGCAAACACGGCAGTGAGATGTGACTATCCAGTCCCAAAACTATCAGTGCTAAATTAAAGTAATTGAAAGACAACCCAGATTTCAAAGCAAATTTTTTATTTTTTTTTAAAGGGTAGAAAGAGGGCCAATAAGAAAACAATAAGTTTACAAGGAATTGGAATGCAGCTCTTCTTACAAGTATTTATAAACGATGATTTACATCTTTTTCAACTGTACTTCTGACATGTGTAGGCAATAAGTTACCTTGTAACAATCTCCTCTACTAGCAGTTACAAATTAGCCAACCATGTTAATCAGCAATACAAACACAAATACAAGGATGAGTAATTCACTAGAAATAATCTCCCTATACGGGATAAGGAAAGGCTGGTTTTGGAATAATAACGAATGTTTCTGGCTCTTCTTACAAGGAATAGGAATCCAATGGTTGAATGCTATATTAGTTGCTTATCAGGATGCCTAATACTATCATACTTCCCAACAGTGTTTTCTAGTCAAACATAATTTTCCAATATGATATTGCTCCTATAAAGAAAACGAGTTCATACACTTCAATGTTTCTTTGTCAGGATTTGTATATTTCGAACACCATATCAAAATCAAAGGTGTGACAAAAGAATAATTCAATGCAAAAAAGATGACATTATCTTTTTCAGGAATCATATATGAAAATGTGCGATGGCATGCAACGCATTAAAAACAAGGCCCACCTGCTGAGCTCTAACGACAAGATTCTGAAGCATGTGTTGGTACTTTTCAGGTTTTTCTGTCATCATCCGCTGTAAAATACCAAATTAAATATGTTAGCAGGGTAAATTTCATCACATACTCAGTACATTGTACTTTGTTGGGAGGGAGAAACAGCATTCTTGCCTTCAGAAGAAAAGCTGAAGAGTAATATGCCACCCTCGAGTCTGTATCATCCAAGAGTACCCTGAATTTATGTTTTAAAAGTAATTACATATCAAATCACACACACAAAAAGGAAAAAATAACAAGATCATGCAATGGTAGCATTAGCATAGAATTTCAGAATCACCTAAAAAATTGTTCCCCACCAACATCCTGGAAAGCAGCAGGATCTGCAGTACATTTACCAATTAGAAGTAACAGAAGGGTAGCTCGTATGTCAGATGTGGCACCAGGAAGGTTCCCTCTTCCTTCGCTTCCAACAGCTATACCCAATGCAATGTTGTCCGTTGCTGCACCAGCAAGTTGAATCAATGGCCAATAGAACAAAGCAGCTGGAACACGTGTAACCAATTGCATGGGAACTATGGCATGTCCTCGAAGAAGCAGTGCTGCCATTGATTCTGTCTCATGATCAAGACGATTGTTATTACTGTGGACAGGTCTGCCACTGGCTTCTTCCATACGGACATCCTGGTCAGAATTTTCTTTCTCATCAACTTTTTTATTTCCCTCCATGGAACTAAGAACCCTACCAAGCTGTGAATCATCTCCAAACTCTGTTGCATTTGCTAGAGGAACTCTCAAGCACAATTGAGAGAATAGGATGTCACACATCTGTTTAAAAAAACCAGCAAAAATAGGAGATAAGGGAGACAGACTAATCTATGCTAATCAAAAGTTGCACAATGGAATTTCATTACATCATGAAACATACACAATGCCTTAGGGGAAAATAAAAATGGACTCTGCATCAGCCCAAAGCAAATTCTCCAATATTGTTGAGGAAAACAGATTTGCTCTAGATGAACTAAATTTGATTTTTCATCTCTTTTCTCTTACATTAAAGCATATCAGTCAGAATTCCAAGCCAGTAAATCTTTTTTATAAGAATATACTTTGTTATGATGCCAAGCCTTATCAACATTATACTAATAAGGTCTAGCATTAAGGGCAAGAAACATTCAACATATAACTAATACGATTATACGCAAACAAACATTTTACATTCTCATTTGACCCAGCAGCAAAATAATTAGAGAAGTACTTCACAGTCCCCACAATGCCATCTGTTAAACTATTCGAGAAGTGGTACACCTTATGTGTTCCCAAACATTCAAATTCAAAGGTAGCATTCATAGACAAAAGGTTAAAAACAATTTAATCAAAGCATATGCATTTAGGTCGGTTGCCTCTTCCTGCTTTTGCATTATATGCATCTCTAGGACCTGAAGACCATCTGTAACATCTAGTGAAGACATTTTCTAGTTCTTAAATAATTACCTTCAATATATTGATGCGATCTGTTTCGTTTATCTGAAAAACCAAGGACAAGGCACTACTCATGATGTCTATCACTGCATTAGCTTTCTCAAGACGGCTATCTTTGCGTATATTGCCAATATCACTTCCAAGTGATTGCTGGATTTTATTTTCATTTAACAAAATTTTACACCTCATGAGAAGCCTTTCAAGAACATACAAAAAGCCCCATCTGATTGAGTTGTGCTTTGACTTCAAAAGCCCACACATAAGCCAAATGGGCAAAGGAACATCGGAAGCAACTGCAGAATCATGAACACCAGCATGGGCAATTTTCTGCTGCATGCTTTTGATATTTGACCATATGCTTGTATTCCTTTCCTCACTAATTTCTGCAATAAGCAGGTCACTTAACCAGACATACCCATTCCGATGGTAAGTAGTTCTTTCTGAATGAAGAAGGGAATGTAAAATGGCCCATGAGAGCTTTGCTTTCATGCCAGCACCATTTCTCAGAACAGCCCCTTCAATGCTATCCAGAGACTTGTAAGATTTGGTTATCTGCATCATATGTGAGAACTCCGTGTCCAAATGAGTAAATGAACTTATTGTTGCACCAAGTTTGTCCATCACACTGTCCAACAGCTGTAGAGTAAAAGTAAATTTTATTTAGATAGCAGCAACTTTGATAAATTGTTGTAACTAATTGACTTGTCCAATAAGAAATGAAAATATATAACAAAAAATAACTGTCCAACAATTTATGAAACTGGTGAAATATCTCAGTAAAGCATCAAAGTGCAAATAAAACATAACATGTGATACTCCACAACAGCTCATCAGCCAGCCCACCACTATCCATGCCAACAGTAGGATAGCAAATAGGAATTAAAAAACCCAAAGTGGAGGAGCTGGGTTGTAGTTCAACCTAATCAACTTAATAATTGGTAATCTTACTTTTCAAGTATTCAAGTGAGTAGCTTTGAAGGCTCCAGCTCCTCTCTTTCCAAATAAAATAGAGAGCGCTGGTTAGACTTGAATGGCTAAGTCCATGTACCTACACGGGGCCCACTCTGAATGCAGGAGACTGCACCATAGAAAGTCCAAATCAAACAACCAGTCCACCCACTTGCAGTACCAAGGGAAGGGAGCCTTTTCCAGCTCTGGAAATAATGAGAACAAATACACCTACAGGCTACAGAGATTTTGGATTTGAAAGATCAAGTTCAACTAAAGCCTATATGAAATTGATTACACAATCACTTTATAAGTACATAACTATAGACAATTGACTCTGGACACAGGTACTGTTTTGTACAATTTGATACTAGTCAAGAACTTCACAGAAACCTAATTTGTATAAATCATATCAGAAATTTATACAGGGTACACACCACATGCAAAAAGGATAGAATTGTTAATGCATGACATGAAGTTCTGGAGTCTTTCTGAGAGGAAGGGACTAAGATATCTGATAGGCTTTTGCTATAGCAAGGCCATGCACAACGACTGCATTTAAGAGTAAGTTTGCCTAATGCCCAGATTAGACTCAATATGAAGTTCTGGAGTCTTTCTGAGAGTGAGAGACTAAGATATCTGATAGGCTTTTGCTACAGCAAGGCCATGCACAACGACTGCATTTAACAGTAAGGTTGTCCAATGCCCAGATCAGACTCATGGCCACATATATTACATACAGACTTATCTATTCTAGAAAAAAGATAAAGTCAACCCGATAAAAAATAAAGAGAAAAAAAAGGGAACCAATCTCAAAGTCACCTTTTCTTAAGATGAGAACGAACCTCAAGGCACATTTTCAGAATACGAGAACCAAAGTGAAGGTTAGATTAACAAAATGCAGCATTGAATTTGCATACAGTATAGTTTGAACTCTTGAAAGAGTAACCATGAGAGATAAAAAAGAAGAAGCATAGCATACCCACACACCGCATGCGCAAACACAATCTTGAGAACAAACAAACAGAACATAAATGCACATTGACTCACACCAACCCAACACACTAACTTTTGAGACATTACCATATTTAGCCGTTCACTGTTTGGATATCTAGACAATGCATCAGAAATAGAACTCCTCAAAATTTCCCCGATGCCTACCAACCCAAGCTTAACAGATATATAAAAAGCTTCGGGCGCATCAGCCAGATTGAGCAGGGCAACAAGAGGCTGAATCTCATCATCACTATACTCAGTGACTCCGGTAGCTATGCATATTTCATTTATTTGATGCAAGGCATGGTCAAAAAGCACCAAAAAGAGATTTCTCCTTTCCTCCCTTGATTTTGCAAGTGAATACTGCATTGCAAAGAATTATTGCTTGGAATCAGATAAATTTTGTGGTAGAAAGAAACCATTTTTACTAAGCATGCAAAAACTTTTATAGATTAGTTCCCTAAATCATGACCATAAGAAATAACATTTAGGTAAAGCTTATCTCAAATAACAGGACTATTGCCATCGTCCATAGGGACACGATATTTGAGTATGCATGTACATCGTCTCCGAAAGTGATTTTTACACATTTAGATTATTAAAATTGCTTTCACATCCCCAGAGAATAAGGATAAGCACTTACAACTTGTGACAACATCAGGCAAATGCTTTACAACTCACAGACAATAAAAGGATTGTGATTACCAGGGGTCTTAGCTAAATGCTAGGAATCAACTAACTACTTATTTCTTTATTTCTAATCAAGCTAATCTTACTTCTTTTTCTTTTCTTTTTGTTTCAGTTTCACTATAAATTATTACCATACCTCAAGAAAAATAAACTCTATTCCACCAATCAGATCAACTTGCTCCACCAGAAACAATTGGGTACTTGAAACAGCCTTGTTGGTTCCTTCAGGTACTTGATAAAACATGTTTGCTAACATGCTAATAAGCTTGCAATGAACTACTTCGGCCCAAGAATGCTTCCTGCTAATTTCTAGTAGTGCCTTAATAACCTGACAGTAGGAAGTAACATTAAAACCAACATGAAAATCATAACTGATACGATAGAGAAGAAATATTAATTGCCTTTGTAGATTAAGGCATATTTGATACAAACTAGACATATAAGGTCATAAACAGCCTTACGTCTGGTATTATAGGAGAGGTTTCCAATAATCACTACTAAGAACAAACTCACTGTTGAATATTCTCAATGATTACAGCCTTGATATACAAAATTACAAAATATCTCACCCTTATGTCAAGGCCATTTATCCGGTTTCTCAAGATTTTGCCTCTATCACAGACAAAATAAAGCAAACAGCTAAGAGCAGAAGCCCAGACAGATTCTTCGTTCTCTTCTATCTGCAAGAAAGGAAAGAGAGAACTAGATGGTAAAGAATGATGACAATAAGTTCCACGATATAAGAAGATAAAACATAAGAAAGGAAAATAGTATAGTTAAAATGTGTTCTAGGATTTGTTTCAGCGTCAAGAAACTACAGCATTTTCAAAGATAAGGCGAAGGATTCTCATTGGAAGAGGAGCAGAAGTCTGCCATCAGTATGGCTTCTTTGTCTAAAGGGTGGGAGATATGTTTTAATTCTGTCATTTCAACTATAACTTTTTTCGTTTTAGTTGGAAACTTATTTTAGATGGACAACTGGTACGTCTTTCTTTGTATCATTTTCAACTATAAATTAACAGCACTAGTTTGTAGCTTGTTTCATGTAACCTTTTCCCTTGGCCAATTTTTCTATGTAACCTAAAACCGAAAAGTTCCGTGCATCCAAGATGGCAGTGCTATATCAAATATGACAGAGCTAATATACCTGAACAAGAAGAAGCAATATCTCATATAAAATATTTAAAATCCAAGATTCAAAATTATGAATAGCTGAGGAAGTGCCCATCAGAACAGAATCTGATCTTCTCATGCCTTGTGTTGCAAGCTTAGCTTCACTGTCAAAATATGAGTCTTGAGAATACTCTTCTTCAATCGTGGAAGCGTTATCGGTCACCATTGGCTCTAATAAATGAGCATGAACTCCAAGGTTCAAAATCAAATCAAAAGCACGAACCCTACATGTTGTTCTTGGAGAATTAAGCATTTCCTGAAAGATTAATTAA
This sequence comes from Prunus avium, assembly GCF_965620075.1. Lineage (NCBI taxonomy): Eukaryota > Viridiplantae > Streptophyta > Magnoliopsida > Rosales > Rosaceae > Prunus > Prunus avium. The sequence continues at coordinate 38,916,635 of NC_142285.1, forward strand.
TAAAACATTGTAAGATAATGAACGAAGAAACAAGGGGGAAAAAAGAGAACTGCATATTCTAATCATCAAAAATTATAATGTAGTTCACCATCACCTCGAGCATAGACAGAGTGAGAGGTGCAGCAGTTCCAGAATCCAAAACATACCTACAAAAAGAGATTTTCAAAACACAATGAGGCAGAAAACGGGAATTAGTTTTGTGTGTGTGTGTGTGTGTGTGTGTGTGTGTGTGTGAGAGAGAGAGAGAGAGAGAGAGAGAGAGAGCATACAGAATAAACATATGGCATCAAGAATGAACTGTAATAATACTTGCCAAATGCATAGAAAACATACATGTCAATAACAAGTTTGATAAGGACGCTCACTGCAGCATCCATCGACGGCTTTCCATAGTTATTATTTAATCTAGATGATCCTGTCATCACATTAGCATTCTGCGAAGATGACTCAGAGCAAACTGCAGCAATGACCTCACAAACCTCAGCAGGATTCAACCGCAACGGTTGTTGTTCACTAATCCACAACCAAAATATGGTGAGCAAGAGATGCAGAAAGAGAGAGTAACAAATAACACTAAAAATTTGAATTTCCAGTTTATAAACATAAGTGGAAACTACTACAACTATGAATTTAACAACTAAGTTGCCCTCTGTTCTAACACATCAAGAAATTAACAAATGAAAGGGACGTTTAAAACCAAAACCCTCACACCCACAATCAGAAGTGGACCAAGGTATAAAGAATACAATGAATCATAATCAACAAAGTTTATTATTTGTTACCTATAGTGACGATACTGGAATAGCGGCTTAGCCCGTGGACGAAATGTGCTTGCCGGAGAATCATCCCTGAAATTTTGATGTGCAATGTTCAAAATAGAACTTGGTCAAACTTTACTATCGTATCAAAGTTATAGTTGCAGAGGTTAAGACTAGTGAGTGAAGGTTTAAAAAAAATATATGCCACAGAAAACAGGGATTAACAAGAGATTAGCTTCAATGTAAATCACCTGGTGGTAAAAGAAATATATCCAAACAGTGGTGATAAAGAAATATCTTTAAATAAAAAATTGGTCACAGGACTATCTTTAAATTTCATGCTTATGTCCTGTTGTAGTTTCTCAGAAATACGTGCAACAAAATTAAAGAAACCAAATTTCCACACAATTTTTTCAAATGCTGTAACAAAGTTCACCACAATTTCATGAAAATGATACAGGAGGGAAGAGCATACCATATTTGACGAGGGCCGGATTTAGTGCGCTTAGATGCTGTTATTGCTCTCAAGTGGGAACGCGCAGCGGCAGAATCAGTAATTGTTGTTACTGGTGAAGGTTGCAACAGTTGATCCAGATAAGGCATACCAGCAGTTCCAAAATACTTCCAAGCTTGACCTTTCATTTTAGCATCCTTATCTCCAACAAGTAGAGCTGCTGCACCTACTTCTAGTAGATTATGTGTTCTCATGTCTTGGTGATTTACAATACGATCACTTGATAGTGGAGCATGTCAAGTACTCAAGTCAGTTAATTAACCAATAGAAGAAACATGGCATAATGATCAAATAAAATGTAAACTGACCAATAAGAAGGCACACACAAGTATCTGTGATTACCTGTCAGTCGCCAAGAATGATGACTGCTGTTCCCCAAGCCAACGCCACTTGAGAACGTCAAGTGCAAAGTATTCAAGATCTCCCATTCCATCAACCTTTTCAATGTTTGATAAGTTCAAAATAGACATAGTTGTGACATCTTTATTCTCCAAAGGTTCACTATGTGCAGGGCTTAGTTGCGCATTAAAGGATCTACTCAACAAAGAAGACAAACTCGGAAGAGACTGTCTAGTTGTAGAGAGGGCTCCAGAGAAAGCAGCCGGATGGAATGACCGCCTTGGAAGATGTTGAGACACTAGAGAGCGCACATAGTTCAATGACTTCACAAGCGCCCCAGAAGCAAAACTAGGTACAGACAAAGGAACAATATTTGTAGATGTTGTTGATGCTGTTGATGTTGTGGATGCAAATGATTGTGACCATGGAGACAATCTCCGGTTTGGACCAATGTCGCATTCAGCAATGGTGTTTACACAAAACCGATCTATCTGCAGTAATGTCTCTTCACTAGGTTTGTACCTATGGAGAGTATAAGAAATTATAGTCCTATAAATCAAAATTGTAAGAAATTATTCTCGTACGAAAAATGTTTCTCCCCCATTCCATGCACATAGAATGTGCATCCAGTGAAAGGGCCTACTGATGACAATTTGTGGGTAACTTTAAAGACAACAGAAGATATATTCACATCAGTGTCAACATAGCAGGTGTCAACCCCCTGGTGTTTATAATTAACTGCAATGCAGTAAATGGAGCGGAAGAAAGAAAATTTAGATAAATCAGAGGCTTGTGAGATTGATGTGATGGGGAAGGGATGGCTATATTTATGGGAGCGAACTATCATTCTTACACTATATTTTACTATCAATATTTTCTCCAACATCCTACAAAAGGACTGCACTGGGGAAGGAGATAATGTAGGGAACAAATTTATAAGGACTGCACTTAAACAATAATAAGCTACAGAATCAGGAGCCAGGACATCACCAATGAACAGAAAGAAACCACGACAGAAAACCAGCATATCAGTCCCTACACGTGTATTCACCACGGACACCCTTCTAAATGTAAGAAATTACAATTACGACCATGAAAGGAATATGAACGGATAGAATACAGCAAAGTCTATTTTCAAGCAAAGAAAAAGATAATTCAATGACATCACAATATGCACCGGATGCAATTAATAGAAATGAGCACAGCAGCGATATAAACAATAATTCATACATCAAGTTATCAGAATCATTAAAGGTCTCAGGGTTTTGAAGAACCTACCTTAAAAGGTAACGTTTCAAAAGTGCCACGCACCTTGCAACAACTGCTGGGCTGGCATAAATAAAAGCAACATCAGGAAAAAGGATCGGCACCCATATAAGAGAAAATTATAATGATTGGCAAGCAGGTGCAAATGGTGACAATACACATGCATATATAATAACACAAAATACACACACACACATATTGGTGAATGTATCTAAAACGTTAACCAGTGTACCACTGTGCTTCTAATCTCAATATTATTACTTCTATGTATTAATCGAATAGTTATTATAACTCTATCCCATACATATCTATCATCACCTTTTTTTATTTGTTTGATTGCAAACTCCTTTCTTTATTGTATTCCATATGCATATTTATTTACCATTACCTAAAATCCATAAATTTTTACCCCTCACCTTCTCTTCTAGGGTTTGTCATATCAATACCTATTATATTAGCCACTTACTTTTTTTTACACAAAGCTCTGGTGAGTATCAAAAATATTATTTCTATACACAACTTACTTGCAGTTATTATGGTTTGCCGTTACAGGTATTCCCAAATTTACCCTTTCATGACTTTTGATAAATAGGTTACTGGAAATATATGTTTATGGCCTATTCAATCTTGTGATGCAGATCCAGGAAGTACACAACCAAAGCTGGTTTTTTGGTTTCCTTTAAAGAATCACCAAAGCTGGGTTTTTTATCCGAAATAGAATCGCCAGAGCTGGTTTGGACACCAATTATTCCTGGACTATGTGAAGTATTAGTTTTTTTCTTTTGTTTCCCTAAACTAAACCCTTAAATAGAGGTTTGAACCTAGTATCTCTACCCTCCGCCCAACCATCAAATCTGACTTGAGTTAAGGCTCATGGGCAAGTATTTAAGTTAAATCAAGGAAAAGAAAACCTACGAGAGTTACCTGCGCTCCCTCTCAGCAATGGTATGTTCTAAAATCACATTGTAAGACAAGTCCATCGTCGAAGGGGCTGCCAGATAGTCCTGCCAAGCATAATAGTTTAACTTGTGAAATGTGAAATTGAATCTAATGCAAGTTCGTCAAATAAGAGGATAGCAATGCACTACAACAACAAAAAATCTCAATCATACGTCAGATACACTCAAGCGTGGTAGCTGAATAATTGCAACCATCCAGAAGAGGAATAAAGGTGGGATATAATTACACAAGGAATAGACTTTCCTCTTCAAGGAACTTATGTTCTACACGTGTTAACTCTACTTCAAGCCAAGACAGCCAGAGAAATCTAAACGCACTCCATAGCCAATAAATTTGAAAACCAGCAATAAAATACTTTCTCCAAATATGTATAATTAAACATAGAACCACTCAGATGAGCAACTGTTTTGAACGCCAACTAAGAAACTAATTTATTGTAATTGTCAGATTTATTCAGCCACTTGTAAATTTGTATAAAGAGCTTATATCACCTTGCATATAACTGTTCTAAGCCATTAGATTGTTTGGTGCTCACTGTTGCTCACCTGAGCAGGACTGTAATTAAAGAAGCATTTTTCAAATTTTGAAATTAAATATAATGAAGTAATCCAAGCAAGGACTTTTTAATTTAAAAACCAATCACATGAGTAGGGAAACCACATTAAATACTCCCTCCAATACAAACTCAAAAAGGACACACACACACACACTAAGAATAACCATTTTCAGCACTCGTGCTCTGTTTGTTGCTAAGAAAATGTAGCAAGCTAAAACCATCCTTGCATTTCATCTTCAATGTGTATAAGTTTGCACTACCTAAAGACAAAACCTTACTCTCACTAAACCAAACACATCCATTGGGCTACCATTCAGCTTAATTGTCTATCTTAAAGCCATAAAACTCAGTAATCACTTTCTTTCTTTACTTCTTTTATTTCCTAGTGTTCTTCTCAGCAACCAAACAGAGTTCAAATCTCAAATTCATTCAAAATCCATCATTTTAAAGACAAATCACACACACACAAGCTGAAAGACCTAAATTCCTCAGCCGAAACCGGCATTTCAAAGATCCAAACCAAGACCGAGCAAAATCACAACCCAAAATTGTACGAACCCGAAGAATTCTAGAAGCTTCGGAGAGGAGCACAGTGGAGGAAGTGCTGGCATGGTGGGAGCTAGCCGCGGAGGACGATAGGCAATCGGCTACAGCTCGGCGCAGCGGCTCAGGGGGCTTCTTCAGCGACGAAGATCTCAACCTGGCGACTCCTCCACCTCCACCACCCAACTGAAGCCTCGAACTCCCGGGGCTCCGAGCCGGACTGTTATAGCCCGAAGACATGGGTGCTCGGGTCGTCGGGTGCCACCGAATCTCTCTCTCTCTGATAAATCTCACTCCCTCTTCTGCGTTGGCAGATTGTAAGGTGGAAGAGAAGAAAGCCTTCGTTCTTGTTTCTCTCTGCGAGCTCAACTCTACATTTGAGCAATCGAAAATAATAATAAAAACTGCGTTGTGCTTGAAATGAAACCAAGTCTGCGAAAGAGAGACAGAGATTGGGAAAATGATTTTTTTTTTGGAGATTCTTAAATTGCGGTCTAATGGTGGTGATTAGCTGGAGGAATTGGCGTAGTTTTATGAGGGTGATTAGCTGGCATGCGCTAGAATTTGTCACTTTTATGTGGGTAAAGGGACATTTGGGAATAAAATGGGGGGGCTGAGTGGGAAGTGAGACTGTGATTTTTCAAGTGTTTTTTTGGAATTTTTTTTTTTTAACAAATCAATATGATGTATGAAGAAGAGGATTGAACTTGAATGCAAGAAAACTGGCACACTGTCTTGACTAACAGGCTTAATTCTTTTTTTCTTTCTTATTAGGTCCTAAGACTTGAGTGCAATATGATGTCTTTTATGGTAAGTTTGGAATATATATATATATATTTTAGGGGGTAATGTTGGGGGGTAAATATCCAGAAAAACTTATATGAAACAGGAATAGCACTGTTTTGCGACCAATCACAGAATGACATGTGAAAAAGTAATTACGCATCACATATCGTGATTGGCAGGAGATAGTAAAATAATGTTATATCTGTTTTATGCAAGTGTTTTTCGTAAACACCCCGTAATAAAAGAATCTAGATTTGATTTTGATGGTACTTGACTGCTGGAATTTCCCATATAGAAATACATGGTTATATTTTTTGTGACTTCCTTATTAGATATGGGTTTCTAAATTTGGAATGCATTCCAAAAAACATCACGTCCATCCCGACTAATTCAAATTTTTAGTATGCAAGTAAAATATAGTAAATGACTTCAATTAAGGAAACAGATAGTGCCACCACTAAGAGGAGTGGGAAATTGCATACAATGCATGTTCTTCAAATCCTTAAAGAAAGTTTTGATTTTCCAAGTTTAGGTAAACCTCTAGGGAGATTACTTCTCTGTCCGATGAGCCTGTCCCTTTGGATGCTAGTTTGCTTTTTGTCTTTCATCTTTGTTGTATGTTATTTGTTTTCCTGCCATGATGTTGTTTTGCTTTGCGTGGTCAGTTGTTGATTTCTCGTTAATTAAATAAGTTTAACGGTCAAAACAAAAGAGTCGGATGTTATTATTAGTATTTATTTTTCAAGACATACGAGTAGGAACTCGATTTTGTTAATAAAGTATGGATTGGGACTTTCAATTTATAATTCGATTATGATTTGAATTCGCTAACTCGTTAACTTAACAAATCAAATACCTTTAGACTAGCAGAAATGGTCTTGACTCACAGATCAATAGCCTCATGTTTGAATTCCTTGTGAGAAAATCCTCCTCTCCAATATCGTTTGTATTAAAAAATATATATATTAAAATAAAGTATATTCGACTGGATAACCATCTTTTTATATATATTTTTATAAATATTACAAGAACCTTTTTTGTTTGGGAGGTCAACATAGAACGACTTCAACACATAAATTGTAAGACAAAAGTAGAAAACTGAGCATGTTGGGCCAAGCAGACCAGCCCAGATTTAATAAATTCACCTACTCCACGACCCGTATTGGCCCAAAATGTCCAATATCCCCACCCGACTCGACCCATTAGCTACAGTTTCGATCTCATGCCGGTACCGTTATCCCTTCGGATCTCATCTAAAACCTCAGACAACAAGTCCTTGCGAATCTGAGCGTACACGTGTCCATTCCACTTCCGCCCAACTAACTCCTCCCCCAATCTCACCGCGGCCTCAACCGTCTTCTCCGCGCTATCGTGCGCCGAGTCGATGATCCCCTTCTTCACTGCCACGTCAGCCGTCACCTTATCGCCTCTGAGCAACAGGTCGCGCCGAGCCCTCGGCGAGCCGACCTTGCTCTCGATCAGAGCCAAGAACCAAGCCGGCAAAATGAGCTCGATGTCGAGCTCGCTCATGTAGATGAAGCCGCGGTCTCGCCTCATGAGGAGGTGGTCGTGGCTGAGAGCGAGGATGAACCCGGCGGCGGAGGCGTGGCCTGATACGGCGGCGATGGTGGGCACGGGGAGTGAGATGAAGTCGGAGACGAGGGACCGGAGCTTGGCGTCCATGAGGTACCTCCGGGATTGGGAGGACTGGGCCCAGGAGAGATCGTAGCCGTTGGAGAAGAACTTGCCATGTGCGGTGGTGATTAAGGCTGCCGGTGACGACGATGCGGAGGTGGTGGTCACGGCGGCCCGGACTTGGGTTAGTGCGGATTGGATTGAGTCGATGAGAGTGGGGTTGAGCCTGTGCTCGCCTAGGCCTGTTAGCGTTAGGATGAAGATGTTGCCTTTTCTCTCTAACGTGCACATCTCTCTCTCTCTCTCTCTCTCCCCTTCCTCTCGCTCTCTCAGAAAATGCTTGTATTGTGGTGTTTGAAATCTCAAAGGTCGATGGAATATAATATATAAAGTTGCGGACTTGTATATTGCAGTCTTTGAAAATGGTTGCATCTCTTCGTAGCATAGACTGGTCAATTGAAGCTGCAGTTGAGAGCGACTTTTTAAAAAAAAATATACCAAGAGGTGACCCGAAGGGTGGGATTAATCTCCTATCGGGGTTCGGCAAGTATTTTTAACGGGTTTCAAACCCCTACCATTAAGGCACGGAGTAACTCACCAGCTGAAAATAGCAATTTGCTAACCGCACCACACCTAGTGGTTAATTGAGAGCGACTTTAAACTAGTCTTTTACTTTTCTTTCTGTCATGAAAATATGATGAAATTTTCATTCAAAAGCACAAGCAACAGCCCAGCAACTTATGTTGAAGGCCAAATTTCCAACTCTAATGGCCAAGACTAACACTACTGTAGAGTCTCAGATTGGTTCAGAAAATCATCTCACACATTATATCATATGATGGATTTTGAAGGATGAGATTTAGAATAGATAGATCCATAATTTCTGTAGCACAACTTGAGAAGCAAATCCAACAAATGAGACCTCTACCCATTAGGTGGTCAATACTTACGTATGCCACGACGACTGCATATCAAGGCAGAAGAAGGGCACTCATAAGCTTGGTGACCCCTCCCACCACAGTTGTTGCAGATGACAATGGATACGCACTCTCGGATGGCATGGCCTGGCAGCCCACAATTACGGCACATAATGTCACGGAAAGGGCCTCCGATGTCTGGTGCCCGGCTTGACTTGGCGCACTGGCGGGCCATGTGACCTGCTATGTTGCAGGTGTGACAAACAGGTTCGTTGGGGCAGTTGCGAGCAAGATGACCAGGTTTACGACAATTGTTGCAAGCCTTCTCATTTGTGCAATCCACTGCAATATGACCTGGCCTGTAACAGTTGTTGCAGAGTCTTGCATCATGGGCTGGAAGACTAGGGTTCGCACAATCCCGAGCCAGGTGCCCTATCTTACCACACATATGACAGACTGGATCATTTGAGCATTGGCTTGCAAGATGTCCAGGCTCCTTACAGTTCCAGCACAAAGTTATTGAGTTGCATTCAGCAGCAAGGTGGCTGATACAATATATAGGACTTGAATATCAAAAACACTTACCGCAAAAAAAAAGACAGAACTATCAGTAATTGGTTATCAGGAATTGCGGTTCTCCATGCTTACCTATTTTCTACAATTCTAAACCTTATATGAAAAATGAAAGGTTTGGCAGAAATTAAACATTCTCACCCAGGAAGTCCACAGTTGTTGCAGACAGTCATATTCGAACAATCCCTGGCAAAATGCCCTGGCCGTTTACATTTATTGCAAAGATAATCTTGCCTGGACAACAACAGAATAATCAATTGTGATATGAAACTAAAGATGAAGTAGCAATAGACTATCTCAGTTTTAACAAAATTATGGAGTTCAAATATCAAGAAATCAAAGTTCGGGTGCGATATATGAAAACTGTGATTCGTTAGCAATCAAATTTTTATCATAAGAGCATTAAGAGAACACATACTCAAAAATTAAGCACACTAAAAACAAGATATTAGAACACTAAATGAGACAGGATACCGATGACTGCGGCGCTCTCTAGGATATGGGGCATCACGGTAAGATGCGCGTTCACTGCTGCGGAACCTCTTCCCTCGTTCTGGGCTTCGGCTTCTATTCAGACTCATGTTAGAGATCACCAAGTAAACCTTCAAGGAAATATCTTAACAATATCTTTTTCTAGGAAGAAAAGAATCCAAAACAAGCCCCAGCTCCCGAAAGCAGCAACCCCCTGCACAACGAATCTCCAAACTGCTAATACAACCACAAAAACTAACTACATGAAACCAGGACCATTCACAATCATTCCAATTTGGATTCTAACAAAAGTCTAAGTTCTGACCAACAGGGTTTATACTCAAACTAACAAGCGTATGAATCTCAACCTTAAAACTTCATTTTACAATATACCCACACCTTCAAATTCGAAAGTTTACCTGAACCCATAAAAATAAAAAAAATAAAAATAAAACTCTAATCACAGCACTATAAAAGGAGCTCTTTGTTTTCTTAATTTCATCTCTGTCTGCTGTATTCCCAAGAACAAAAAGGAAGAGAAAACAAAGCATACTCTTAAATTCACTGGCAGAGCGATTTATTCAAAACTCAAAACCAAATACACAAACACATGCAATATGTGTCTAAGGGAAGAGTAAGTACCTTAGTTCATGTTTAAGGGAAACCCTAGAGTAAAGGAATTGGGGATTTGGAAGCGGAGAGCAGCGCATTTATTTCTTCATTTCTCGACGAGGATGAGCGTGATTTGTACGACGGCACAGTTTACCTCCATGTGTACGTGTGTCGTAAGGCTGTGTTTGGAGTTGGTGTTTGCATATTGCCACCTTTCCAAAGGCCAATAAATGTTATTTTCAAGTTTAAAATTATTTCATTGAATAGGCATGAAGTTTATTTCAACTCTCAAAATTTTATTGTAGAAAAAAACCAACTTTTATAGCCATCAAATAAATAATGTTACTCATTTATCTTCTTTTTTTTTTTCTTCTTAAAATAAACTTAAAGAGCAAATAACTTCTTCCCATTCTCCTTGCCTGCTGAATTTTTTAATTTTTTGCAAAGCTATGGGATAAAATAAGAAATTGAAAAGAAAATATAAAATATGAAAAACCCGGAAATTTTTTTGCAATTGGGTTGGGTGTGGTGAGTAGAAACATGGAGGATGAAAGACCCAAACAAATAGTTTGGGCCTAGCGAACCCAACTAAATCATTCAGCAAAGAACCCCTTACGTACAGTATGAACCATAACCACCAAATCAGCAGAAATCCTGACCCAACATCGTTGATGAAATAATACAATAACCCCAATTATAACGATTTCTAGTATAATCAGAAAAGATTAAGCACAAGCAAATCATCATTTTCAGATGAACACATCTCAGGATACAAAGAAGACAGAAAATACATTTCCATTCGATATAAGCAGAAGATGAAAATACAACATACACATATGTTCCAAACTTGAACAAAACAGAAGTACTTATGCAGGACGGCAAGCCTTGCGGCAAAAGCTACAAACATAGTTCTGCAGTCTCACAGAAGTGTCCTAGTACACAACTGTGAACTTCATCCTAAAATAGCCAGTAGAGACTCTACACTCCTCTAGTGCAGATAACTATAACTATTTTTATGGAACTGCTGTACAGCACACTCACTAGATGGGAAGACTGCAATCCTCAAAAGGGGAGAAAATTAACAGTTCACCACCCCATCAAGGTTCTTCTAACTTTCTCTACAATCTTACCTCTAGCTTGTTTGCTTGCCAACGGAAATTCACGACTATCATCCAGAAGAAATCTGTAGACTTCCCACTGGCAATCTAAAGTTGAATGCCTTACAATTTCAGCCTACACATCAGCAATGAAATAATGAGATGAAGAAAGGGGGCATGGCACAAAATGACAGGAAACTCAGAACAAATTCTTACCGCGAAAATAGATACTCTCAATTTTTTTAGTGCTAGTGTAACATCATAGAACACAAGGGGCCTCCCCTTTCCACATAACTCAACTGGATTAGCAACTAGGAGTTCAATATCTGGGCCCCTGTTGGCAATGATCACTCGCAATGGGTGAACCATCTCCTCCTTTAAACGAGAACACAACGCAACCTGACTTTCAGGATCCCCAATCTTTTTTCCATCTGTTTGCTGAATAAATAGGTCCAAATTTCGGAAGCCTTTCTTAGTTGAAGAGAATCTACCATAAGCGATCTAAATGAGAAACAACAAAGACTTATATCAGTAAATTTCTAAATTGCAAACATATATAAGTATTCTAACACAAAAGACACATTCAATAGGGGTAGTTATGACCACTGAAAAGCAAAACTGAAGATTCTTTTTATTAAACATCTACAGGTGCAAGCACCAAAGAATGGTACTTAGTAACTATATTCCAACACATCATGAAAAAGTACCTGAATATTGCAATCCTTGGAAGTCCTCAGAATGTCATAAAAGAGGCACTTTTGATCAACACATTGTATTTGCAGCACCGTATGAACAGGGCTCAATGAGTTATCCACTGTAATACTAGCCTTTTTGACCGCTCCCATATTTGAGCTGAGAGCTTTTGGATAGGCTTCCTCATCCTTCAGCTGATAGCTAAATAATTCTTCAGCAATGGCTGGTGGAAGAGAAGAATTCCCCTGCAGACTTTCATACTCAGGCCCTGGCAACTTAAGCTCACAGGTGATACAATACTCTCCTGAAGCAGCCATCAGATGCTCACATATGTTATCTCTCCTCTGTTTTGTGTGTAACAAGTCCCTGAAATTATGTGGCACCAAATAATGGGGGTCAATAACTGTTGCAAAGTATAACCAACATTTCTGAGCAATTACTACTTCATCAAATTATGTACTTTCAGAAACTACCCTTATGAAGCAATTGTTGGGACAACGAATTCTCATTAAACATGAAAGAATTCCCAAGTTTGGTTAGAATAAATATCCAAAAATCAAAATACTACCAGAAGAAATGCAAGGCACTAATAAGCCAGAATACATATGTAGTTGTCCCAGCAAAAAGGGTGGAGGAGTTAAAAACTATAACCTGATCAGACAATTCATCTTATGTATTTCCAAGCTAATGCATTTGTTTAAAACTGTGGGAATAACTGACTCAAAAGGGTCACAGCCAACAGGAAGATCTTAAGACTCGCATCTAATCTTAATGTCTTAAAGAGTTATTCGCAATCCATACAACTATTAAACAGCAAACACCGGCACCTTAATGTCAAGCATGCTTGGAACACAAACAAATACGAGAATTGAAGTAAAGGTCGATAGTTCCTGATTACTATGGTTGCCAAAATTAATAACTACAATACTGATATGCAATTTTCTGAAGGTGCAAATCCTTGCATAGGAAAACTCACAAGCAATCTGTGATGAAAAAGAGGTCCAAAACTCTGCCATCTGGGGTCGGCATCACTTTGACTCTTTGAATCAGAATTTCAAGCTCACAGAGGATTTTGGTAACATCTACATGTACACAAAACAACAATAACTTCTTCATTACTCAAACATATAAATGCATAAAAATTTAAAGAAAATAAAAACTATAAAAAAAAAACCCGAGAACAAGTAATGAGAAAGTTGTGATCTTCACCATGCAGTGAGCCTCTCTGGTCATGGCACCAAAACTTCAACAGATAGACTGGAGGAGGTGTGGGGACATTAGAGACTTGATTGAGATAAAAAGAGAAGAAACATGAAGGTGGGCACGCAGAGGAAAGCCGATCCTTCAAGCGCTCCCAATCAACCTTGAGCGAGCTGTGATGGGGAACAACCCACAACACTATATAACACCATCTTCCATCCGTCGAAAAATCTACACCACACAAAAACCAAAATCTAAAATGACAAACCCAACCATGAAATTTCCAAAAAACCAGGTGAGAAAATGAGAGATCGAATTATCAATTACCTCCCTTCGTAATGCAAAGGCCAAACTGGAGGATGATTCTGCAGAGGTCGCAGCCGAGGCCGGCCTTGTCGGGACAATTGACCGTGACGACGGAGGGCTCGCTGGGAGTATTGCCCTCCTTGATCACAACGACGTCGTCGCACGGAATGCCCATCGCCCAATCCGGGTAATTACGGATATACCACCATAAATCGTTGGGCTTTGGGAGATGGCATAGAGAGAGAAGAGGAAGGTTGTGGCGTTCCCAGCCGACTTCGGTGGGTTTACAGTGTTAAGATTGAACTCTCGACAACGATGGGTTTGGGTTCTGTCGGCTTAGTAGCGGGACCCACAAAAATGATTATGCCACGTCAGAAAAGTTTAGCGGTCCAGAAATTTCCGGGCCCACAATAACAGCATTTGTTTTTTTTTGCCGGTAAGTTAAAAAAAAATTAGAGTCGGTAAATAAAATTTAAAAAAACAAAATGATGGCGATGGCGATTGAATCGGACGTCACAACAACTCAGTGCTACTGGCAAAGTGCAAACAAAGAAAAGATACTTCGATTTCGAATCATAGCGAAAAATTACAACGCGGAACCTGGACCGTTCAAAATTCGATCCCTGAATTTACAAAATTAACCCCCGAATCCGTACAAGGTCCTGCCCTGCCTCTTGAGCGCGTAGACTACGTCCATGGCGGTCACCGTCTTCCTCCGAGCGTGCTCCGTGTAGGTCACGGCGTCGCGAATCACGTTCTCCAAGAAGATCTTGAGAACACCCCTGGTCTCTTCGTATATGAGGCCGCTGATTCTCTTCACGCCTCCTCTTCTGGCGAGCCTTCGAATCGCAGGCTTAGTGATGCCCTGGATGTTGTCTCTAAGGACCTTACGGTGCCGTTTGGCGCCGCCCTTGCCCAGGCCCTTGCCTCCCTTTCCACGGCCAGACATCTTCGAAGCTTACGGGGTCGTTTTGCAGATGGAGTTATTGAGAATGTGAGATGATCGTGCGGTGAGGTAATGGGATGAGTGGGAGGAGTTTATTTATAGCGGGGACGGGTGAAGGCGTTGATCCTTGGGTTTGGGTTTGGGTGATTTTGAGACGTCGATAAAGTGGGATCGATGGTGGGTATTGTTTGGGAATACGCGTGGCGTGGATCGTGGTTTTGTTTTGTGGCGGGATATGAAACTTTGTTGGGGGTGTAAAGATTTCGGAAATTTAAACTGGGAATTTTGATATTTACAATTCGAATAAAAAGGGGATTTCCCGCTATTTCAAAGTACCGTTTTTTCCTGCCAAATAAAATGGCGGGTGGCATGCTTTTTCATTTCCTGCCCTTTTCTGGGTGATGGATTTTAAAATTTTAAATTTTTTTAAAAAAGACGTTCATCAGTCATACAATAGTTAAAAATTTGAAATGAATAGGTTACAATGTAATGTAGAATTATAAATTAATCGGGACTCAAGTACAAGGCAATTGATGTGCTTCAAATAAACTCATGTCGTGTTTATTAATTCGTAAGTGGAATTAAAATCATGAATTGAACTCCGATTCTTGCGTTTACTTCACATCAAATTCAGAAGTAAGTGGGCCTCACATTTTGACTTTCGGGTGGGAGGTGGTATTAGAATACTCGATAACTAACCCATCTAGAATTCATTTTTCTACCCATTATACCCTCACACACTTTTCAAAATTCCAAATTTACCACTCACTTTAATTATCCAACAAAACCTACGACGTTCTATCATGGTAATGAAGAATTTATGCATTGCAAATGTTATTATTTCGGGCAAACATGTTGAATGAATGGAAATACTTTTGGGGTTAGTCGAGGTGGTGAGGGAGGGATAATGAGTTGAATGAATGGAAAAACTTGCAGGTTAGCCGAAATGGTGAACGGAAAAATAATATTGAATGAAGCAGTTCAAAAACAGTCGTATTGACCTTGCATATATATATATATATATATATATATATATATATATATATATAATGCTTTGAATTGCTATGTGAAAGTCAATAGTAATAAGCACACCTTGATACGTGGTTAATATTCCTTAGTATTGTCATGCATGTAGCTACATCTTTGTTGATGGTTTCTTTAATGAGACCTAGCAATAAAGTCCTACAGAGAAGAAATGCAACGCCATCAAGAGAATTAACACCCCCCGTTTAGCAGCAAGCATCAGAATTTGAAACATGTAGTACCTTTTTTTATAATAAATAATATAGCCGGGCGGCTATACTCGGGGTTCTTTTAATAAAATCGTCTAGCCGCACGGCTATACGACGGTTTTTATTTCAAAACTTGTACAGCCGTGCGGCTATACTATTTTTGACACGTAGCTAAGGCCGATCCCCTTTTTAAAAAATAAATAGTATAGCCGGGCAGCTATACACGGTTTTTTTTTTATAATAATAGTATAGCTGGACGGCTGTACTATTTTTACACATGGCAAAATGGCCGATAGCGCCAGGTGGGTTTTTTGTAAAAATAAATAGTATAGCCGCGCGGCTATACTATTGTTATTAATACCACCACTACTGCAAAACCGTCATTAAATCGACCGTCATTTTTTTAAATGTCAAACTACGACAGTATACCGTTTTTATTAAAAATGGGTTATTCGTAGCAATGATCCATCAACTATACTCGAAGTTACATTTTGGTCACTCAACTTAAATATTAGTTGCATAGGTCACTCAATTGGGTGTTGTGTTGCACCATTAGTCCCTATTGTCAAGTCTGTGACTTTTTCTATTTAAAACGATGACGTGACAAGCATCTCTTAGATTATTGATGGGCAAATGTGACTTTTCAATTAGGATTATTTGTAGCTAGGCCTCATCATTTGGCCCGCGGGCTCATGGGCCTACAGGGGCCCGCCCGGCCTATTGAAAAAAAGCCCGGCCCGACCCATTATGGGCTTTGAGAGGGCCCAGCCCGCTTGGGCTTGGGCTTGGGTGTTTGAAGCCCGACCCGGCTCATAGGCCCGGCCTGATTAAGCCCATGAAAGCCCGGCCCGGCCCGCCCACAAAAGCCCCGCCCGTTAGGCCCGCATACATATATAATTATATATAAATAAGGGTTTAGGATTAGGATTACATCACTTGAATGACAAATCCCCATCTTTATTTTTTTTTTTTTTTTTGTTACTTGTTATAAAAATTGTGTTTGTTTCCATTGAATTCTACTCATTCATAGTTTATAATTGGATGATTAGTACAACAATTATATATATATATATATATAATAAGACAAACAACATATCATATCACCAAACATAATCATACCACCAAATATAATCATACTTTTCTTTAACACATCACCAAACATTTGCATATTTATTCATACCATCCTTATAAATTTTTTTATTCTTTATTTTTTTATTTTTACACTTATTATTTTTTAGGCCCATTTTGGCCCGTCCCATTGGGATTAGCCCGGCCCGGCCCGATGGGCTTTTTCAAGCCTGGCTCATGAGATGGGCTTGGGCTTTGAATTTTCTAAAAAAGCTCGGCCCGACCCGGCCCGATATTTTCTCTGTCCTCTTTAAAGCCCGGCCCAAGCCCATCATTACATTTGGGCTGGGCTAGCTCGGCCCGGCCCATTGACGAGCCCTATTTGTAGCAATGATCCCTCAACTATACTCGGAGTTACATTTTGGTCACTCAACTCCAAAAAATAGTTACAGATGTCACTCAATTAGGTGTTGTGTTGCACCATTAGTCCCTACCGTTAGAGACTGACCAACACCCAATTGAGTGACCTCTACAACTAATATTTGAGTTGACTGACCAAAATGTAACTCCGAGTATAGTTGAGGGACCATTGCTACAAATTTTCCTATTAAAAATAATATAGCCGTTCGGCCAGGGTATTTGAATGCTAAATTGAGGCATAAGGGAATTTAGGATTTGGGGATGCCGCGGCAGAAGGGAGTTTTATTATGGCTGGTTTTGGGTATGAAATATATGCTGAAGGTTGGTATTTATTCAAGATATAAATTTGCTTTTCATTCATCCCTGAAGTGATGTATTTATATAACGTCCTAATCAATCTTGATAGGAACATAAAACTTATAACTGTCTTGTTATTTTGTTGAGAGAAAACAGGAAACTTATAATTGTTTTTTTTAAGGGAAACATGATGAAAACTTATAGTTGTTTTTGAATATGTGTATGGTATATATATGTACGACTTACTTTTCTAATTTAGTATTCTATTGAGTGAAAATTCTACGGTGGGCGTGGTGCATGGATGCGCCCACTGTTATAGACCATTGGATAAATAGTTGGGATCATAAAGAGTTTTTTCATTTTGTTGAAACATTACATGCTGAAAATGATAAACATAACCAGGTCATTGGTTCTGAGGTTTATTTTTACAGTTTCAAGTTTAATCCTAATATCTCTCAAGAATTTTATGAGGGGTATTTATATTTTGAAAGTGACGGCAAAGAAGTCTAGAATGTGGCGTTTGTAAAAGTTGTTGGAGAACATGCTGATGTGAAGGCATAAGAAGTATTTCATAGGACTTGTACAGCTATTGACGATATTGTTTTACGGCCGTGGATGTATTTGTTCTCCCAATAAAAGGACATTTCCGAATTGCCTCATGATACAGAGTTGAGGAAGAGAATATAGAGTCTACGTTATGATCACTTAGAACACAATCTTAAAGATTGGACGAAGCTGGTGAAGCCAAAGCCTAAGGGAATTGCTTATAATGATAAGCTTAAACTACCTATCAAGACTAGCGATGGTCGTCTTAACGACTATTAGCGTAATTCTATAAGGTAGTTGATTATGTTTTGTTAAAATTAGTTATAGTAGTTTTGTTTAGTTTTAATTGCATTTGACATAAATTCTTTGTATTGTTTGTAGTGAGTTGATTTCTGGTGTAGGTCGCATCCATTCTAAGAAGTTATATCATGGTAAGTTATGTTCGCGAAGTAACTATGTATTTATTAACGAATGTCCAAAGATAATCAATGTTGAGGGATCATTGGATGAGTTAAAAAGTGATGATGAACGATGTACGGAGAAGTAAAAAGATATTTTGGACATTTTATGGACGTTGGACCAAGTGTTCCAATCGTTAGGGGAGAACAAAAATAATTAGTTGGAATGTCGCCACTTCTTTGAGTTTGTCAAAGGTTCTAAGACTTTGAAATTGTGGTGAGTTCTCTATCTCTTTTATTTTATATTTTGAAAGTGACGGCAAAAAAGTCTAGAATGTGGCGTTTGTAAAAGTTGTTGGAGAACATGCTGATGTGAAGGCAAAAGAAGTATTTCATAGGACTCGTACAGCTATTGACCGTGTTGTTTTACGGCCGTGGACATATTTGTTCTCCCAACAAAAGGACTTTTCCGAATTGCCTCATGATACAGAGTTGAGGAAGGGAATATGGAGTCTGTGTTATGATCGCTCCGAACACAATCTTAAAGATTGGACGAAGTTGGCGAAGCCAAAGCCTAAGGGAATTGCTTATAATGATAAGCTTAAACTACCTATCAAGACTAGCGATGGTCGTCTTAACGACTTTTAGCGTAATTCTATAAGGTAGTTGGTTATGTTTTGTTAAAATTGGTTATAGTAGTTTTGTTTAGTTTTAATTTTATTTGACATAAATCCTTTGTATTGTTTGTAGTGAGTTAATTTCTGGTGTAGGTCGCATCCATTCTAAGGAGTTATATCATGGTAAGTTGTGTTTGTGAAGTAACTATGTATTTATAAACGAATGTCTGAAGATAATCAACGTTGAGGGATCATTGGATGAGTTAAAAAGTGATGATGAACGATGTACGAAGAAGAAAAAAGATATTTTGGACTTTTTATGGACATTGGACCAAGTGTTCCAATCGTTAGGAGAGAACAAAAATAATTAGTTGGAATGTCGCCACTTCTTTGAGTTTGTCAAAGATTCTAAGACTTTGAAATTGTGGTGAGTTCTCTATCTCTTTTATTTTATATTTTGAAAGTGATAGGAAAGAAGTCCAGAATGTGGCATTTGTAAAAGTTGTTGTAGAACATGCTAATGTGAAGGCAAAAGAAGTATTTCATAGGACTTGTACAGTTATTGACGATGTTGTTTTACAGCTGTGGACGTATTTGTTCTCCCAACAAAAGGACTTTTCCAAATTGCCTCATGATACAAAATTGAGGAAGGGAATATGGAGTCTATGTTATGATCACTTCGAACACAATCTTAAAGATTAGACAAAGCTGGCAAAGCCAAAGTTTAAGGGAATTGCTTATAATGATAAGCTTAAACTACCTATCAAGACTAGCGATGGTCGTCTTAACGACTTTTGGCGTAATTCTATAATGTAGTTGGTTATGTTTTGTTAAAATTGGTTATAGTAGTTTTGTTTAGTTTTAATTGCATTTCACATAAATTTTTTCTATTGTTTGTAGTGAGTTGATTTCTGGTGTAAGTCGCATCCATTCTAAAGGGTTATATCATGGTAAGTTGCGTTTGCGAAGTAACTATGTATTTATTAACGAATGTCCGAAGATAATCAATGTTGAGGGATCTTTGGATGAGTTAAAAAGTGATGATGAACGATGTACGAAGAAGAAAAAAGATATTTTGGACATTTTATAGATGTTGGACCAAGTGTTCTAATCGTTAGGGGAGAACAAAAATAATTAGTTGGAATGTCGCCACTTCTTTGAGTTTGTCAAAGATTCTAAGACTTTGAAATTGTGGTGAGTTCTCTATCTCTTTTATTTTAAATTTTGAAAGTGACGGCAAAGAAGTCCAGAATGTGGCGTTTGTAAAAGTTGTTGGAGAACATGCTGATGTGAAGGCAAAAGAAGTATTTCATAGGATTTGTACAGCTATTGACGATGTTGTTTTACGGCCGTGGACGTATTTGTTCTCCCAACAAAAGGACTTTTCCGAATTGCCTCATGATACAAAGTTGAGGAATGGAATATGGAGTCTATGTTATGATCACTTCGAACACAATCTTAAAGATTAGACGAAGCTGGCGAAGCCAAAGCCTAAGGGAATTGCTTATAGTGATAAGCTTAAACTACCTATCAAGACTAGCGATGGTTGTTGTTAATATTATGTTAACTCGCAATTGTACGGGGCAATTAGTAGTATAGCAAGACAAGTACGAGGTCGTACCCACGAAGACTGAGAAGTTAAAACTAGTTATGTACTTAGATTACCAAATTCAAGAAAGTAGGAGGTTATGTCTAAAACAGAATTTAAAACAAGAGTGGTTGTGATTGTTGAACAAAAGAAGCAAAATGAAATTGCAAACAAAAACAAGTAAACAAATGTAACAAAGAGTGGTTTTAAGAGTTGGAAAACAGATTTTGAGACTAGGGCATTCGAATCACCATAACAATTCAATTCTGGGTTATAAAGATTCAAGTAACAAGTCTAATTCAGATTCAAAGATTGATTCTAGCTAAAGTATGATTAGGCCATGGTGTTTGGTCCTAACCTTGTGTTCCTAATTCCCTAATTTGATCATTTGTTGTCTAACCTAAAATTAAGCATTAGGAACCCATTAAGCATAGAAGAACATTTTAAACAACCAAGTATGTATCTAATCCCTGTTGTCGAATGTCCATACATACTCTTCCTATTCATAGTTCAATTCGAATTAAAGCATGGTGTATACTCTTAATTCAAACCAAGATAGTTAACAAACAAGTTCTAATGGTGATCAATCATTCAAACAAGCATGTTAACTTATAAGCATAATGAATAAGAACATGAATCATGAATCAAACTTGAAACTCCAAACTTATAAACCCAGAATATTCATGTTAGGTTACATCGAAGCCCTAGTTATGGATTTAGCTACTCATAATGGAAAAGAGACTTGAACAGAAATGAGAAAACATAATGAATGCAATAAGAGTAGAAAAACCCTTTTTCTGAAGTTCTTGTGGTGTCCAAGGCTTCTCCAAGTGCTTCTCCACTTCTAATGCTTCTCCAAGAGCTTCCCCACTTCTAGAAAGATGTATGAAGGATATGGAGGTGATTTGGGATGAGTTTGAGTGAGTGGTGATGGCTAAGGAAGATGAAATTCGTAGGGAAATGGAATAGAAGTTTGCTGGAGTTGTTTTGGTGATTGTTGGAGTGTTTGGGATTGTGAGAGTGTTTGAGGATGGTTGGAGTGAATTGTGGGGGTTGTGAATCTCAGGATTTGTTGTGTCTTGAATGTGGTATTTATAGGGAGAGGGGAGTGATAAATCTGAATTCAATATGGCTAATGCATACAACACTTGCATTATAAAAGATGAATTGGTTGATGCACTTCAGCAATAAATCCCACCAGCAGCCCTAGCTCATCTTCATGTCACCATGACCAAGCCTCCAACCAGCTACAATAGCTCATGCCTAGCTCACCATGACCAAGCTTCCAACCAGCTCATCCTGAGGTCAGCATGACCAGCAACTTCAAGGGCTTACAACTTGGGCTAGGCTGAATCAAATGAAGACTTTAAGATGTCCATTGTGAAGTTCAGAATGTGTATGATCCAACCACACAAGTATTGGCCCAATCCAAGCTCGGAGGAGGAAGTTAAGGCCGAAACAAATTGCTAACTCAGTTTGCTCGCTGACAAAATCCATCCTGAGCATGGTTCTGTGTTTGCTAGGTGACGGACTCCAGATTTATCCAATGGGGCTGAATTTTGGATATGTTATAGTACACACCCATTGGAACAACTTTCATGAAGACTGTTGCCTCATCCGAGCTATGTAGGTTGCTGAAACGAAGCTTGCAATATGACCTACGGAACTGGACTGGCAGGGGGCTGTAGCCAAAATGAGTTTGTCTTTAAGCTCTTCTTCTCTTCATCCAAATTAGGCCTTAACATGCATGAATTGCATGAATTATGCTCTCTTGCTCTTTTGGCCTACAAAACACACAAAGGGAGGCAAATAACTCAAAATTATAAGAAACTAAGCAAAAGAAGTAAGTAAATTGGGCATGTATATGTATGAAATTATGAGCTTAACACACCCCCAAACTTAGATTTTGCTAGTCCTCGAGCAAAACAAAAGAGAAACAAAGATAAAAACAAAACAAGAAGTTAACTAGACCACTTTCGTAGGTAACTCGATTGCATTGAGCGTATGCAACAAGCCTTTAAACCTCTAGGCATCCCTAGTAGGAGGAGTTGTGTCTCCTGAGGGTTTAACAGATACGATACCCACAAACGTTTTTCTAACTCTACAAAACAAAATGGTTAGAAAAACAACTTTGAAATCAACTAATGAAAATGAAAGAAAGTTTTAGTCATACCTTCAACACCATAGAGTTGCCAAGATAGGTCATCAATCAGTGTGTACAAGTGGAAGCTATAGCTCAAAGGCACACAGTTTCAAAGCAAGCACACTCAAACCTTGAATAGAGAACATGCTTCGACTCTAATTCTCACAGATAACACTCAATCACTCAGAACCTATGTTTTAATTCTCTCAAGAAAGCATAAGTGAGTGTATGAAATAGAAGCACAAATTTGGTTAGATCTCATGAAAGGAATTAAATACTAAGAATAGAGATACACACATACTTACCAGCACCCATGAATACATCCTCAAAGATCAGCTAGGTCTTTCACAATGTTGTAATGAAAGGCTAAGGTTTAGGGGAAATGGAAGAATTGGAAGGAAAAACAAATAACTTAAGAACATACCAAGGTTGCATGCTTCATTAATCTGCAAGGCATCATTGATTTAGATTGGCATGGCAGCAAACTTCATGGTATCACCTGGCATGGACTTTATTTTTCACACTTAGATCAAATCGAAACACTTTCATCTTCGTTGATTTGATCTGCATCTTCATTAACTTCATTGCCCAGATTCACACCAAATTTCATTTAGGTACACGGCAGCAACTTCCTTGCATCAAACTTTATCTTGGCACACCTTGGTATATTTCTAAGTTATAGGGTATGGCTACAAGAGGTTAAGTATCTCAGATTGAGATACAAAGGTAGGGAAAATGATGAGGGTGATAAAAGAAAAGGCTTTGAGTGTTTGGCTTCAAGAGGGCTAATGGAACACACATATGGGTAGGGTGAAAAGAAAGCATAAAGAATGGTTATACACACATAGCCTAGCATCACTTCAATGAGTTCATTCATGAATGAGAGCAAGCATATGATATCTGCAAAAGAGAATCATCCTTAGTATTCGATCAAAATGAAATGATGAGATCAATTAGAGTGAATTGAAGAAAATAAGTATGGATGAGAAATAGAACACTTTAAACCCTCTCAAGAAAGCAATTAGGCTCGATATAGCTCACTAGGGTAGTCTCCACTATTTTCCTTCAAGAATTTGAGCATGGTACTTTAGCCACCAGAATTCTAAGAGCCAAAGCTTTGTGAAGTGCAAAATTCTGATATGAAAACCTCAATGGCAGCTCCATAGCATCGATTGTATGACATTTAGAAAAAAAAATTAGTGACAAATGAACGAAAATTGAAACACAAATGAATGAAATTTGAAAACCTTCCCCCCAGACCTGAATTAAACATTGTCCTCAATGTGAAAGCATACAAAAGATGATTGAGAACAAACAAATGATAAAGGGAAAAGTTTAGAAGAAGGTTTAGGAAAAATATAAAAAAAAAAAAAAAAAAAGAATATATAAGC
The DNA here is from genome assembly GCF_965620075.1 of Prunus avium. NCBI lineage: Eukaryota > Viridiplantae > Streptophyta > Magnoliopsida > Rosales > Rosaceae > Prunus > Prunus avium. The sequence continues at coordinate 38,940,507 of NC_142285.1, forward strand.
AACTCATGGATGACCAGTTAAGGGCCTCAGAAAACACAGCCAGGGGATCCGGGAAGGTTGGAGGGGTCACAATGGTCCCGCTTAAAACCCAAACTTCTTAGACACCGAAGGTGTCGCCTAAAGAACTCCTAGACACTGTATTGACGGAGGTGCTCACTGGGGTTACCAAAAGTTAGCTTATATGAAATTTTTTTTTATTTTATTTAAATTTATTTATTTATAAAAAGGAACAGAAACTTAAAATGACTAAAATAAAAACAAAACAAGTAAAGAGAAAGGATTGAAATGCTTCCCCTTGATGCAATTAGGTCAATTGCTACCAAGCACCTTCTTCTTGAACACATGGGTTGCCTCCCAAGAAGCGCCTTAGTTACTGTCTTGGCAAGACATTGTGCAATCAGCTAAGTTGATGGTACGAAGGGAAGTTGATCTACCACATGGCCAGTTTGGATGCCAGTTGACACTCCCTCATAGAATGGCTTTAAACGTTGTCCATTTACTTTGAAAGTCGAGCCATCTTTAGGGTTTTGAATCTCCACAGCTCCATAGGGAGAAACATTGACCACGGTGAATGGGCCTTGCCATCTAGACTTCAATTTTCCTGGAAAGAGACGCAAACGTGAGTTAAACAAAAGAACTGACATACCTTTGGAGAACTCTTTCCGTTGAATGTTTCTGTCATGGTAACTCTTGGTTCGTTCTTTGTAAAGCTTTGCATTCTCATAAGACTCATGTCTAATTTCTTCCAATTCATTGAGCTGAAACTTTCTTGCATGGCCTGCCTTGTCTAGATCAAAATTCAACTTCTTGATGGCCCAAAAAGCATTGTGTTCAAGCTCCATTGGCAGGTGACAAGCTTTCCCAAACACAAGACGATAAGGGCTCATTCCAATGGGAGTCTTATATGCAGTCCTATAAGCCCATAATGCATCATTGAGCTTGGCTGCCCAATCTTTCCTTGTATTGTTCACCACCTTCTCCAGGATGTGCTTAATTTCTCTATTGGTTATTTCCACTTGACCAGAAGTTTGCGGATGATATGGTGTAGAGACTCGATGGGTGATGTTGTACTTTTTCATGAGTGCTTCGAATGGCTTGTTACAGAAGTGGCTGCCTCCATCACTAATGACAGCCCTTGGAGTACCAAACCTTGTGAAAATATTATCCTTCAAGAACTTCAGCACCACCTTATAATCATTGGTTTTGGTGGCTATGGCTTCCACCCATTTAGACACATAATCAACAGCAACAAGTATGTAAGTATAACCAAAGGAAGATGGGAATGGTCCCATGAAATCAATACCCCACACATCGAAGAGCTCCACAACAAGTATGTTATTCAATGGCATTTCATTCCTGCGACTTATGTTCCCCATCCTTTGGCAACTATCACACTTAACACAAAAATTAAACGCATCTTTGAATAGAGTGGGCCAAAAGAAACCAGATTGCAGAATTTTAAGTGCTGTTTTCTTAGCTCCAAAGTGACCTCCACAAGCCAATTCGTGGCTATGCCTAAGTATGCTTTCTTGCTCTTCTTCTGGAACACATCTTCTGATGAGTTGATCTGGGCAATGCTTGAATAAGAAAGGTTCATCCCAGACATAATGTTTCACCATGGAAAAGAACTTCTTCTTATCCTGAGAAGTTAGATCATTTCTAAGAACACCACAAGCAAGATAATTAACAAAATCAGCATACCATGGCTCTTTGACTTGGGCAGCATATAGTTGTTCATCAGGGAAAGTCTCATTCAAGGGTAGCATAGCTGCTCCTTTTTCTTCAACCACAATTCTGCTCAAATGATCAGCTACCACATTCTCACATCCCTTCTTATCTCGAATCTCCAAATCGAATTCTTGCAGCAAGAGAATCCATCTAATCAAGCGTGGTTTGGCATCCTTCTTAGTGAGCAAGTATCTAAGAGCTGCATGGTCAGAATAAACAATTACTTTAGAACCAACAAGGTAAGAACGAAATTTTTCTAAAGCAAAAACCACAGCAAGCAACTCCTTCTCTATTGTGGAGTAGTTGATTTGAGCATCATTCAAGGTCCGGCTAGCATAATGAATCACATGGGGCAGCTTGTTCTTCTTTTGACCTAAAACTGCACCAATAGCAAAGTCAGAGGCATCACACATTATTTCAAATGGTAAAGACCAATCCGGAGCTATGATAATAGGGGCTGAAGTTAGCTCCCTCTTCAAGGTAGAAAAAGCTTCCATGCAAGCTTCATTAAACTCAAAAACAGCATCCTTAGCAAGGAGATTACACAATGGCCTTGTAATGCTTGAGAAATTTTTGATGAACCTTCTATAGAATCCAGCATGACCTAGAAAGCTTCTAATTCCTTTAACAGAGGTAGGGGGTGGAAGATTTGAGATGAGATCGATCTTGGCTTTATCCACTTCGATTCCCTTGCTTGAAATCACATGGCCTAGTACAATGCCTTGTCTCACCATGAAGTGACACTTCTCCCAATTCAAAATCAGATTTGTTTCCTGGCATCTTTTAAGCACTAGAGACAAGTGGTGAAGACAATTATCAAAAGAGGAACCAAAAACTGAAAAATCATCCATAAATACCTCAATGAATCGTTCCACCATATCTGAAAAGATTGACATCATGCATCTTTGGAAAGTTGCTGGGGCATTGCACAAACCGAATGGCATCCTTCTATAAGCAAACGTACCAAATGGGCATGTGAATGTGGTTTTCTCTTGGTCTTCCGGAGCAATGGGAATTTGATTATAACCTGAAAAACCATCAAGAAAACAATAGTAAGCATGGCCAGATAAACGTTCAAGCATTTGATCAATAAAAGGCAAGGGGAAATGATCTTTTCTAGTGGATGTGTTCAACTTCCTGTAATCAATGCAAACTCTCCAACCAGTGACAGTTCGTGTAGGAACTAGCTCATTCTTCTCATTCTTCACAACGGTGATTCCGGACTTCTTTGGAACAACTTGCACAGGGCTCACCCACTTAGAATCTGAAATTGGGTAGATGATTCCTACATCGAGTAGCTTTAAAACTTCAGCTCTAACCACCTCTTTCATGTTGGGATTTAGCCTCATTTGGGCATCACGAGAGGGTTTGCTGTCTTCTTCCATTAAAATCCGGTGCATGCACATGCTTGGACTAATTCCTTTGATGTCTGCTATGGTCCACCCAATGGCTGTTTTATGCTCTTTTAGAACTTTAATTAAGCTCTCTTCTTCATGTGAGGAGAGACCTGCAGCAATTATAACAGGGAGAGTTTCATTAGCACCCAAATATGTATATTTAAGATTATTGGGAAGAGGTTTAAGTTCTAGCTTTGGTGGGATGACAATGGATGGCTCCAATTTCGTGGATGATGGTCCAAGAGGCTCAATTGGTGGCCTAAAGGATGGTGGGTATGGCGGAAACACTTCTAAGGCAGCCACCACTTCTTGGAACTCCGGTTCACAAAGATCTTCCTCTTCTTGTGTTAAGACAGCTTCTAGAGCATCATTAGACTTTCTCTGCAAAATTATGGAAGAAACCTCATGATCCACAACATCAATTGAAAAGCAAGAATCAAGAGAGATAGAAGGTTGAGATAGAGCATTAAGCATTTTAAATTCAACAGTTTCACCCAAAACAGTCATGGAGAGGGTGCTATCTTTCACTTTGATGATTGTGTCTGCAGTGGCCATGAATGGCCTGCCTAGGAGAATGGGATCAACACGATCTCCATTTGGATTGTCTTCCATGTCCATCACTACAAAATCAGCAGGGAGAATTAGTGTATTAACTTGAACTAGAATATCTTCTACAATACCTTTTGGATATTTTATAGAATGATCAGCTAGTTCAAGTCGCATTGAAGTCTTCTTCATCCCTTCTAAGCCAAGCTCTTGATAAACTGAATATGGCAAAACATTGATGCTTGCTCCCAAGTCCAACATGGCTCTTCCAACCTTCTTGCCTCCAATGTTAATGGGAATGTCAAAGCTGCCAGGATCATCTAGTTTTGGTGGAAGCTTCCTTTGCAACACAGCACTTACATTCTGGTCGAGCTTTACTCCTTCATTTGGAGCGAAATTGAGCTTGTGAGTTTTCAAGTCCTTGATGAATTTTCCATATGCAGGAATCTGTTCAATAAGATCAAGCAAAGGCAAATTGATATTAACTTTACTCAAAATATCATAAATCTCTTTAAAAGCCTTATCTTGCTTTGCTTTCTTAAGACGGCCTGGAAATGGAATCTGTGGAACATATGGAGCGGGTGGCACGTATCTATCTTCTTGAAGATGTGGTGGCACAAATTTGTCATCTCTTTTATGCAATTGGAATTGATCGGATTTCTGAGAATCTGATTTGGCCTTAGGAGCAGATTGAGAAGTTTTGAGTTGTTCTCCTTCCGTGGCCATGGTCTCCTCCTCTTTATCTTCTACAATCACAACATCATTTGAAAGATTAGAATCATCTTTATTATCAATGATCTTACCTGATCTGAGCACATGAATGGCCTTGGCTTCTGGGTTCTTTGGATTGATCTCAGTTTGGCTTGGCCATTTCCCAGGCACTCTTTGAGTTATTTCAGCAGCTATTTGGCCTAATTGGACTTCCAATTTGGAGATGGCAGCTTGTGTAGTTTGCTGAAAATTGGATTGGTTGATTGCCATCTGCTTCACTATATCTTCCAATGATGATGATGATTGTTGTGGCCTTTGGAATGAAGGGGGATTTGCTTGATTCTGGGTATTTCTCCATGAAAAGTTTGGATGATTCCTCCAACCTGGATTATAACTTTGAGAGTATGGATCATTTCTTGGACCTTGGTTGTAGGAATTTACCAACTTAGCTTGCTCTTGCACAAATTCTGGATATCCAGCCCCAAGTGGACAAGCTGTGGTAGCATGGTCATGAGATTCACAAATGCTACACACTTCCTTCGGAGGGCTTCTTGAGTTTAATGCAAGAAGAGCATCTAGCTTTTGTTCCAGTTTTGAAATCTGCACACTAGAAGCATCATTAGAACCACTAATAACACGTTTACCTCTTGTATCCGTATGTTGGGTCTCCATTGCTATCTCCTCAAAGAGTTCGTACGTTTCTTCTGGAGTTTTGGTTTTAAAAGAACCACCTGCAAAATTGGTGACTATATTATGACTAGAAGGGGTTAGTCCTTTATAAAACATACGCATTTGAAGCTTCAATGGAATCCCATGATGAGGACATTGGTTGAGCAGCCCATTGAATCTCTCCCATGCTTCACAAAACGATTCATCATCTTGCTGTGCAAATAACAAGATCTTGTCCCTAAGCATGTCGGTCTTTTGCGTGGAGAAGTATTTTTCCAGGAACTTCTTTTGAATGGCAGACCATGTAGTGAGTGAACCAGGCTTCAAAGAATTCAACCAATACTTCGCCTTATCCTTTAAAGTGTATGGAAACACTCTCATTCGAAGTTGATCTTCTGTCACACCTGTCAAGGGAAAAGAACTCACAACATTAAAAATATCCTTTATATGAGTTAATGGATCTTCATTAGGTAAACCATAAAAGGAAGGCAACATATTAAGATGAGAAGATTTAAGCTCATAGTTTCGAGCTACAGTGGGCAGCGAAATGCTTGAAGGAGATGCTGGAATTGTTGGGATATCAAGTTCTCCCATGAACTCAATGGCAGCCATCATTTCTTCTTCTTCTTGGTCTGAACTTGTTTCCGAATTTGAAAGTGAAGAACCGGGAAGTTCAGTGTGGAGAGCAAGAGCTTGCTCTTTTGCAGTTGACAACTCCCTTTCTAGACGATTCTGAATTTCAGAGGTCACTCGTCTGGGTTGCAATGATGGTCCTGCGTTCAAAGATCTAGAACGTTGGAACGAAGACCTCACTTGTTCAAGTAATGGATTTTTAGACATAAACTACCTGAAACAGAAAATTAGATTAATTAGAAACACTAAAAAGAATAGGGTAACCTTGGGCACATAACCAGGGAAGAACTTTCGTTCAGTCCCCGGCAACGGCGCCAAAATTTGTTGTTAATATTATGTTAACTCGCAATTGTACGGGGCAATTAGTAGTATAGCAAGACAAGTACGAGGTCGTACCCACGAAGACTGAGAAGTTAAAACTAGTTATGTACTTAGATTACCAAATTCAAGAAAGTAGGAGGTTATGTCTAAAACAGAATTTAAAACAAGAGTGGTTGTGATTGTTGAACAAAAGAAGCAAAATGAAATTGCAAACAAAAACAAGTAAACAAATGTAACAAAGAGTGGTTTTAAGAGTTGGAAAACAGATTTTGAGACTAGGGCATTCGAATCACCATAACAATTCAATTCTGGGTTATAAAGATTCAAGTAACAAGTCTAATTCAGATTCAAAGATTGATTCTAGCTAAAGTATGATTAGGCCATGGTGTTTGGTCCTAACCTTGTGTTCCTAATTCCCTAATTTGATCATTTGTTGTCTAACCTAAAATTAAGCATTAGGAACCCATTAAGCATAGAAGAACATTTTAAACAACCAAGTATGTATCTAATCCCTGTTGTCGAATGTCCATACATACTCTTCCTATTCATAGTTCAATTCGAATTAAAGCATGGTGTATACTCTTAATTCAAACCAAGATAGTTAACAAACAAGTTCTAATGGTGATCAATCATTCAAACAAGCATGTTAACTTATAAGCATAATGAATAAGAACATGAATCATGAATCAAACTTGAAACTCCAAACTTATAAACCCAGAATATTCATGTTAGGTTACATCGAAGCCCTAGTTATGGATTTAGCTACTCATAATGGAAAAGAGACTTGAACAGAAATGAGAAAACATAATGAATGCAATAAGAGTAGAAAAACCCTTTTTCTGAAGTTCTTGTGGTGTCCAAGGCTTCTCCAAGTGCTTCTCCACTTCTAATGCTTCTCCAAGAGCTTCCCCACTTCTAGAAAGATGTATGAAGGATATGGAGGTGATTTGGGATGAGTTTGAGTGAGTGGTGATGGCTAAGGAAGATGAAATTCGTAGGGAAATGGAATAGAAGTTTGCTGGAGTTGTTTTGGTGATTGTTGGAGTGTTTGGGATTGTGAGAGTGTTTGAGGATGGTTGGAGTGAATTGTGGGGGTTGTGAATCTCAGGATTTGTTGTGTCTTGAATGTGGTATTTATAGGGAGAGGGGAGTGATAAATCTGAATTCAATATGGCTAATGCATACAACACTTGCATTATAAAAGATGAATTGGTTGATGCACTTCAGCAATAAATCCCACCAGCAGCCCTAGCTCATCTTCATGTCACCATGACCAAGCCTCCAACCAGCTACAATAGCTCATGCCTAGCTCACCATGACCAAGCTTCCAACCAGCTCATCCTGAGGTCAGCATGACCAGCAACTTCAAGGGCTTACAACTTGGGCTAGGCTGAATCAAATGAAGACTTTAAGATGTCCATTGTGAAGTTCAGAATGTGTATGATCCAACCACACAAGTATTGGCCCAATCCAAGCTCGGAGGAGGAAGTTAAGGCCGAAACAAATTGCTAACTCAGTTTGCTCGCTGACAAAATCCATCCTGAGCATGGTTCTGTGTTTGCTAGGTGACGGACTCCAGATTTATCCAATGGGGCTGAATTTTGGATATGTTATAGTACACACCCATTGGAACAACTTTCATGAAGACTGTTGCCTCATCCGAGCTATGTAGGTTGCTGAAACGAAGCTTGCAATATGACCTACGGAACTGGACTGGCAGGGGGCTGTAGCCAAAATGAGTTTGTCTTTAAGCTCTTCTTCTCTTCATCCAAATTAGGCCTTAACATGCATGAATTGCATGAATTATGCTCTCTTGCTCTTTTGGCCTACAAAACACACAAAGGGAGGCAAATAACTCAAAATTATAAGAAACTAAGCAAAAGAAGTAAGTAAATTGGGCATGTATATGTATGAAATTATGAGCTTAACAATGGTCGTCTTAACGACTTTTGGCGTAATTCTATAAGGTAGTTGGTTATGTTTTGTTAAATTGGTTATAGTTGTTTTGTTTTGTTTTAATTGTATTTGACATAAATTCTTTGTATTGTTTGTAGTGAGTTGATTTCTGGTGTAGGTCGCATCCATTCTAAGGAGTTATATCATGGTAAGTTGTGTTGGCGAAGTAACTATGTATTTATTAACAAATGTTCGAAGATAATCAACGTTGAGGGATCTTTGGATGAGTTTAAAGTGATGATGAACGATATACGGAGAAGAAAAAATATATTTTGGACATTTTATGGATGTTGGACCAAGTGTTCCAATCGTAAGGGGAGAACAAAAATAATTAGTTGGAATGTCGCCACTTCTTTGAGTTTGTCAAAGATTCTAAGACTTTGAAATTGTGGTGATTTCTCTATCTCTTTTATTTTATTTTATCAATCTTTTTTCTTTTTACTTCATTTCTTTCTTATAGAATTTTTTTTTGTTGTTAGTATTTTCAGCTATGATGATTTTGTCAAAAAAGTGGTGGGTTATCCGTTTTTGTTAAGCGCTGATAAAAGGATGAATCTCTTTGACGATTATGAGTGTAAAAGAACGGACGAAACTATCAAGAAACATGTCAAATTAGTTTTGGCATCATCTGAATTTGATACGTTCAGATCCTGGAACAATGCTTTCCTTGCTTCAACCGGTATTACTAACGTGGACAACTTTATGTCGGGTGTTTATGACTATGGAAAATACTCTGGCGATGTGGAGGATCTTCATAGGTACCTTAGGAATCTGAAGCATCATTATCATCAACATGGTTTGGCTGTTGGTTCTATGGTCGATGTGGATCGTGGTGTTAGCAAATATTTTGGTGGGTTTTTGGAGTTGCTTTACAAGAATTTGGAAGTATGGTAGGAGCGGTGGTGTATGTGGTTCATGGTGTCATTTTATTTTTTGTGTTGTACCATTTTGGTACATCAAAGATTTCATGGCATCAGTAGATAGAATTGGAACGAGAGTTTATGAAATTGTTTTGAAACTGCAATTTTTTATTTTTTATTTTTTATTTTTTTCAATTACAAGCTATAAGGAGGAGAAATTATACAATACTACTATAACACCAGCTGCCATTTCTGATTGGTACTACGAGCCAACAAAATTTGGACATGTATACAACTTATACACATCAACAAAACTGCAGATATCATCAATGTTAACCATAATGACAGGTTATCTGACCGGAAAAAAACAAACCACATAGATTAATTACCAACATTAAGACTATGGGATGCCTTGCCAAAAACCTTGAAGTCATCCGACAGTGGCTTCAATCTTAGATCGAAAATTTTGTGTGCAATTTTATTATTTGACTTTGGGTGCAAATAAAGTGTTGTTTCCCTCTTTTCGACCGGGTAGGCCAACAGAAGGAACTTTTGATCATTTTTCTTTTTTGGGTGCGGAGCGTGCCACCACCAAGCCACGAATTTGGCTTGAATGGAATGTGAGTGTATGTTGCGTCTCATATCTGACTTTAATCAAACGATTGTTTGGGCGAGCAAGGGACCTCCTCACGGCCTATGTTTTTTCAATACCTCGGGGTCAAGGCTTTATGTGAGCAATGAAATAATGTGGAGTGGAAGGAGATTAAGATTGAAGGTGAAACGTAATGAAACGAAGAACAAGTGCATAAAGTAAAGGTGCTTAAACTTAAATATAATTTAAAGATAAATGCATAAAGTAAAGTGCGTCAAATAAATAACGTAAATGCGAGAATTAAAGTGCAATAAATAAAGCAAGAACGAAATAAAAGCGATAAAAACGATAAGAACAATAAACTAAAAGAGACTTGAAATTAAACTTAATAAAAGTGCGTTAACAATGAAAGGTAAAGCAATTGAAATAAACTTGAATTTAAATGACAAGAAAATATAACTTGAACAAGAATTTAAACTTATATTAGGAAAAGGAAGAACTCGCTACACTAGGTGCTTGAAAAATAAAATCCTTAGTCTAGGAAAATAAAAATGCGAGACGAGAGATAGGTTTGTCTGTCTGATGTTGTGTGTCTTCTGCCTTCGTTTGATGAGGTTTATATAAGACATCCGTCATCCCATAGGCTGGCCATTTAATGGCCAAATGTCAACTCTTTTAAAATTCTGTCCTTTTGAAGCCCCATAAATCCGTGGATCATGTCGGTGGAGATGTTATGATTGCTTGATTTTCTCTCATTTTGGAAAATCCCAAATCGTTATCAACCTCCTTGATTTCTTTCCTTGTGAGTCCTCCGTCATGTGCACACTGACCTCTGGAAGTCTTGGGCGTGAATCTGTGGCTCGGGCTTGGACCTCCGTGATTTCATCTTGACATCTAGTGGAACTTCGTGCCTTTTGAGTTTTTAGAATTCTAGAGTTGACTTACCATCTACCAAAGTGGGTGGTATGGGAACTTCAAAGATTTGGATGTTAGGCGAGGCCCCCCGTTGGACTATCTTTGAGTTCTCAAAATATTCGAATATTGAGAACTCGGGGGACATACCTCACGCCGAAATACCTCTTGCCGAAATTAAACTCCCTTGGCCAAAATTCCTACCGCCGAACTTCAACTCCCTCGGCCGAAATTCCTCCCTCCGAACTTCAACTCCCTCAACGGAAATACCTCCCACCGAACTTAAACTCTCTCGGCCTAATTTTGCTTGTCTAAGTGTTATGAGAAGGGCACCCAAATGAGTAAGGAGAAAATCCGCCCCGGCCCAACTTTTTCCAAGAGGAGTGGCCGACCAAGGTATTTAAGGAGTGCCCGACCCAACTTTTTGATAAGTGTCCGGCCATTTTTGCAAAAGGAAGCGTTCGGCCACTTTTGCAAGGATATGCTCGGCCACTTTTGCAAAGACACGCCCAATTACTTTTGCAAAGGGAAGCGTCCGGCCAAATTTTTGAGAAGGCATCATGGCCTTTGAAGAAAGCACCTCGGCCATCTTTTTGAGAAAGCACTTCGACCGCTAGGAATTCCTCCTTAGCAGATTGGGTGAATTTTGACCACCCCCAAACAGGTGTTGGAAAGGCTAACAGTAGTGTTGACAGGTAGAAGGGCTACCTATTAACCTTGAAAAATTTGAGTGCAATTTTATTATTTGAATCCTCTAATAAGTTAGAAAGGCTACCTGTTAACCATGATAATGCAAGTCTATCAATCATAGGTATTCTTTCCTTCACATTGATACCATATAAACTTTGTCCGAGTAAATTCTATTCCAAGAAGTATCCATCACTAGTTGCATCAATTTTCAAATTCAAGATCGGCCGAAACAAATAACTAGTGGGCAGCACATCCAACATTCCCCAAAGTTCAGTAGATTTCAACAGGGACAAAACTTATATTGGTTCCACAACATAATGTATGTACCCCATCTTTTTCATCATTCCTTTAGAAACCCCGTTTCTAAATCTGTACATTGGACCTTAAGGTGCATATTTATAGCTAGTTTTAAAAAAGTATCTATACATTAGACCTTAAGGTGTATATTAGTAAATATTCGAATATATTTGAACAGTATATATTTCCTTCTTTATGTATTTGAGTGTGATTGAGTAGTAGTTGTGAGTTGAGTCTGTTTTCCTCTCCCATATATATTTCTCGGACTCTAATAGGAGAAGAAACTAGGGACGAGAGTTATGTTTTTCTTGGGGGTTAAAAAGAGTAAATACCAGCATGACGTTTGTTAGGACATGAAAAATTAGATTCAAAACTCATTCAAGCAATTTTATACCCCGAAATTCAATATTCTTTGATCCACAAAATGATGGTGGATCCTTATTATATATATATATATATATATATATATATATATATATATATATATATATATTTATTTATTTATTTATTTATGAGTTTAACCCGTATTGTTTCTTATAAATAAAATCCATTTTATATTCTTGCCTAATGGGCTAATAGCTGGAAATCATTAGAATGGGAAGAATCATGAAGAATTTAGATTCTCATTCCCCAATATCACTTGTATAAATAAAATAATTGAAGAAATTAACTCTAGCCATTTTAAATATAATATACCTAAAGAGTATAGCCATGCGGCTATTTTTGACACGTGGCAAAATGGGCGCTAAAAGCCAGGCAGGTCCTTCTTTTATTTCATTTTAGGGTTATTCGCAGCAATGGTCCCTCAACTATACCTGTATTTATAGTTTGGTCACTCAATTCAATTATTTGTTGCACCATTAGTCCTTCTGTCAAGTTTGTGACTTTTTCTGTTTAAAATGATGACGTGACAGCATCTCTTAGATTATTTATGGGCAAATGTGACTTTTCAGTTTGGATTATTTGTAGCAATGATCCCTCAACTATACTCGGAGTTACATTTTGGTCACTCAACTCCAAAAAATAATTACAGAGGTCACTCAATTAGGTGTTGTGTTGCACCATTAGTCCCTACCGTTAGAGAGACTTGACGGTAGGGACTAATGATGCAACACAACACCCAATTGAGTGACCTCTGCAACTAATAATTGAATTGAGTGACCAAATTATAAATACGGGTATAGTTGAGGGACCATTGCTGCGAATAACCCTTTATTTTATTTTTATAAATGGTATAGCCGCGTGGCTATATGCGGATTTTGTAATAATAAAAATCGTATAGCCGCAAGGCTATACCACGGTCTATGACACGTGGAAAAATTTGGCACAGGCTCCAGGCAGGCCCTCCTTTTTTAAAAAAAAAAAACAGTATAGCCGTGCGGCTATACTCGTACTTTTTTAATAATAAAAATAGTATAGCCACGGCTATACGACGGTTTTATTATAAAAATAGTATAGACGCGGCTATACTCGTACTTTTTTAATAATGAAAATCGTATTAGCTGCATGGCTATACTACGGTTTTTATTATAAAAATATTATAGCCGTGCGGCTATACCCTTTTAACACGTGGCGAAACATGCCATGCAGGTCCTTTGTTCTACAGGGACCAAAAGTGACATTTTGCCTTTTTTATTTATTTATAAAAAGAGTAGACCCGCGCGGCTCTACTCGAGATATTTTTGTTTTAAAAAAAAAAATCGACGCGGCATTACTGGGTCGTTTGTTATAAATAGTATAGCTGTGCGGCTATACTCTTTACAAACAGTGTTATTACCCTATACTGGAACTTTACAGTGGTAGACATGCATTAGAAATAGGATTCCATAGCAAACAAGCAGTGTTATTACCCTATACTGGAACTTTATTGAATAGTTCTTTCACTTTTATTAACATTTTTTCTAACTACAAATACTGTTACAGCACTGAAAAAGCACGAATATACTCAGATTCAACTGAAAAAGCATACCTCAATTAATATGAAAACCAAATCGAATATCACAAATTTCTAACCGCATCTCAAACCAAAACACGAGCAAATCCACAACCAAACAGAATCTGAAATCAATCCAAATTATAAACAAAAAGAAATTAAAATCAGAATTTAAAACTCACATCTATGTAAAAATTAGAATGAAATCAAAAAATGCAATAGCTTATCTCCAAATCAGCAATAACAAAAATAAACAGATAAAATAAAAAAGAATTGGATCTGCATGTCAAATTTAAACTCCAAGACTGCAAAAGAAAACCTAATCAGCAACTTAATTAATCAAACATGAAATCACCAAAATCAAACTACAATATAATCGAATACCTCAAAAATCAAATATGAATTCACAAGAAAAAAAATCAAATACCTCAAAATCGAAGATCACAGATCGCACCAAGCTCCAATCGAATCTCATGCAACACAATATCACTCCAAAAACCACCAATTCAAACAAGAAGAAAAAAAGAATGAAGCAATGGAACTCCAATCTACACCTCACACGAAAAATTAAGCTCAGAAGAATCGAAAAAGAAAGGAGATATGGAATCAGATCATACTGAGCTTCGTTCGAAGAGGTGAACGGAGCTCGCTTCGTTCGAACGACGCTTGTTTGGAATATTCGATCTGCTCAAACAAAAATCACGAGGCTGCCAAACATGTTTCAGTTATGAGGTCACCAACGTAAATTTCAAGACATTCCTATCCTACCTAGAGAATTTTGGGCTTGTTTCTCAAAATTCAAACCAAAAGGTCAAAACCGTAATCCAACATAGATACAGAATTTTATTTTGGGTGTGTTTATATACACTAAATAGTATATGGTATATTTATAGTTTTATGTCTAGGAATGGGTATTTCACTAATTTTCTAGTTAAGAATTTGTGGATCAGCTGACATAATCAGACTCTCTACAAGTTCCCAATCATGGCAACTCACCGCACCCTCGAATAAGAGGCCCGCCCTACTCATTCCTTTCTTGTGTACTGAGTTTCTTTTCTTGCCTAAGTTTCTCATTATTCTTCTTCGTAATCTCATCGACTTGAATCAAACCACCATCACTCTCAACAGTAGTACAGTACCATTTCCTTTTCCATCCTCAACGTTTCCCCCACTTGCCCCTATTTTGCTTAATATAAAACAAAATTAGAGGGAAAATTAATGAAAAAGAAACAACACTCGACCCAAGCTAGCACTCAAATTTCACAAACAGCACCGTCAAATCGAAAGAAGACAATCAATCAATGGTCCAATAATAACATAACTAAAAACTAATGGAAGAAAATTCCAATTCCGTCAAAACCAAATGGTTAAAGCACAAACTATTCTCTCCTTTGTTTCGTTTTTCTCTTTCAATCGCTACGCCACCTGGTGACAAGCCAACAAAACAGTAATTCTTGCTCATATTAATTATGGATCTTTTAGCATCCAATTGAAACCTTACTTTCCAAATAAAAAGATGTTTGGAATATTTCATTATTCTTGGCTTCTTCTTACTCCCTCTAATAATGCAAATGTCTCTCTCTACAATCTTCAACCAGATTTTTGGCAACCTCTCAAGTGAAAACATTAATGCCCATAAAATCAATATTATCTTCGGAAATTTTCTCAATTCCCATCTCTTTACTGTTCTGATCAATAAATTGCTTTGAACACCCAAACAAAACAGTAAAAATGCCAGTATCAATAAATTCAAATTTAAGAATATGTAACATACAGGTGAATTAAATGGTAGCAAACAGTGGAGAGAGAATATGTAACAAAGAGATATAAAACCTCCAGTAGCCTCAAGATAGCCGAACAATGGAGAGAGAATTTACATATATTTAGTAAAAGCGGGCCATTGTTCCAAGCAAGAATCTTTGAATATAATTATACGCGACCAAAGCATGATAATTTTATATAGTAAACAAGGAACATTAATTCAATATCCTTAACAAAAACAAATACAAAATAGCCAATAATGGCCTATATGACAGTAATTCAAATGACTCAACATACCCTAAACCCTAAACTGTAACCCTCCTTCCATCCACTTTTTGTAATAAAAAATTCCGTTTGCAGTCTTTGGGGGTTTTTTCTGATTGATTTTTCATGCTACATGGAAGCTTTCTCATGCTGTGTAGCAGCTATTTCGTGCTTGCTTCTTCCTGCAAAACTCAATTATATTATGATAAATTAGACTCGAAGGCTAATAATTAAAAACACTTATAGACATGCAAACAATTCAGTCTCTATTGATTCATGGTCATTAAACAAATAAAATAATTTCATGTAAAACACATTCCTTTTACCTCCCACATAAAAGAACTCTCATCCAGAGTGATTTCATCTTCTTGTTTTGGCTGCTTCGTGCTAGCTACACTCTCCGTTTCTACGGGTTCATAATCCGCGCACTCTCTGAGAGTCATAATCATCATAAACAACAAAATTCAACGTACAAATTAATGTTATTGATGAAAATACGAGAAATGTGAAGAAAACTTACGGAGTAAAGCAGAACTTAAAGCTGAACCAATTACGGGCTTCAATATCCACAGGAAGAACTGTTGAATGTAAGGTCTCAATCATGTGTCTTCTTCCTTGAACAATTTGAAACGTGGTGATACAAACATGTTGAACCTCATCACATTCTTTGTTAGTGGCAGTCTTAACATGAACAAAGTCTTGGTTCCCTAGATGAACCAAATAGGCAGTCACAAGTTCACCAAATTGCAATGGCGGAACCGCAATCTCAAGGTCGTTCAATTTAAACAGTTGGACTAGTGAATATGTAGTACCACCGTCGTCATCTTCTTTCCTTTTCAAGGAGTATGCCATAATCTCCTCCCCATTAGAGGAATTTAAGGCATAGATAGTCTCGCCTACAACCACAGCCCTCCCTCGGAAAGGAGTACAAGTGTCAACTTCCACTCGTATCCAATCCTTTCTAGCCACGTGAAAAGCAACAACATCAAAGTTTCGATGCATGTCAGACAATGTATACAAAATAAGGCCATAACAAACAGCATAACCAGTTACCCTCATGGTAAATCCATAAGAAAATGGAAACAAAGGCAATCGCACCCAATCCTTCTTATTAGGATCGTATTTCCCAAAACCTAGACACCGACTTGGTTCCAAGGGTGATTTGCCTTCAAGAAAATAAAGTGTGCCATATGCCGAAACAAATGTTCCACGCGGCTTAAACTGTACGGTAGACTCTGTCAAGGGATCTAAATTCCCAGTTTTTGTATCAAGGATAAACCCTCCAAATGACCTAAGGCAAAGTTTATCCGAACCCTCCTCTGTAAATACATATAGTTGGGAGCGATCAAAAATCCTTGCACCCCGAACGTTAAAACTACTGAATTTGGCTACAGGTCGAGGTGCTCCCATATCCTTAAGTTCTCCTCCGAAATTGAATTTAATTTCATATACGGCACCAGTGTATTTGCCCCTAACGAAATTTACCATTAAAAACACAGATCTTTCTTCCCCTTGATTCACCTTCATCCCCTCCATGGGCAAGCTGGATAGAGAAGATAGATATTAATAAATGAAGGAACGTCAAAATTTTATAAAATAAAAAAAATAAAAAACTGCAATGCAAATCAAGAACATCAACAATTTTACAGAGAAACAAAAATTAAGAATATGAAATCCACTAGTATGCTATGCACTGACCTTGGGTAAGGATGAACATCTCCATGTTTGCAACTGCCGGCCCTACTGGGGCGTAGTAGGCAAAGCTCTTTCGATATTAATTTCTTCAAATCGAGCAGGGCCAAAAGCGTGGGTAGATATTTCTCGTTCTCCCCCAGTTCTCCCTGAGAATTCTCCATCTCCCATATCCGGGCCAGTTCGCCCAAAGACTTCTCCATCTCCCATATCTTGCGCAGAGATTTCTTGATCTTCGATGTCTTGGCCAAGAGCTCATCCTGGCGTGAAGCCATCATCAAGGCATGGTCTTGACCCGAGGTGAAATCAACAGCGGCGGCCATGGTATTGGAATGCTAAATTGAGGCAAAAGGGAATTTAGGGTTTGGGGATGCCGCGGCAAAAGGGAGTTTTATTATGGTTGGTTGTGGGTATGAAATATATGCTGAAGGTTGGCAATTATTCAAGAGATGAATTTGCTTTCATTCATCTGTGAAGTGATGTATTTATTATATAACGTCCTAATTAATCTTGATAGGAACACGATGAAAACTTATATAGTTGTTTTTTAATATGCGTTTGGTATATAAATATATGACTTACTTTTTTTGGGTGTGTTTATAAATGGGTTTTGAGTGTGTGTAATGATGGGTTTTGGGTGTGTTTATAAAATGTTTTGGGTGTTGGGTTTTTTTATAATTTCAGCCCCCATTTTGGGTGTTTTAGTGAAACTCCCAAACTTATAGTTGTTTTTTTTTTTTTTTTTTTGTTGAGAGAAAACAGGAAACTTATAATTGTTTTTTTTTTTTAGGGAAACACGATGATAACTTATAGTTGTTTTTGAATATGCGTATGTTATATGTATGTACGACTTACTTTTCTAATTTAGTATTCTATTTAGTTTCCCGTTTAAAAACTCCTAGTGTTACCTGTTTGTTTTTTTGTTACCCTTTTTATGATTTTTTCTGGTTTGCTGGTGAGATTGGGTTTTAGGGCCAATTCAGGAAGTGGTTTAATTCAAAGCCCTATATAATTTACCTTCTTTGATTTTATTGCTTCACTCTCATTAATCAAATAAGGTGCTGGTGGACTGGATTTGTCTTTGACTCCATCGTTTTTGCTTCATTGTCCAAGATAATCAAAGGTTACCTTATGCTTTCTCAGTTATATTTTAGTTTTTTGTTTGTTTGCTGGCTGATTAAAAGGATTAAATGTTTGTTTGTTTCTATCTTTTCTTGCAGATTTCTTTCATTGTTAAGAACTCTTTTCGGTAAATGGAGGACCAGAAAGAGTTTTTTAATTTTGTTGAAACGTTGCATGCTGAAAATGATAAACATAACCAAATCATTGGTTCTGGGGTTTATCTTTACAGTTTCAAGTTTAATCCTAATATTTCTCAAGAATTTTATGAGGGGTATTTATATTTTGAAAGTGACGGCAAAGAAGTCCAGAATGTGGTGTTTGTAAAAGTTGTTGGAGAACATGCTGATGTGAAGGCAAAAGAAGTATTTCATAGGACTCGTACAGCTATTGACCGTGTTGTTTTACGGCCGTGGACATATTTGTTCTCCCAACAAAAGGACTTTTCCGAATTGCCTCATGATACAGAGTTGAGGAAGGGAATATGGAGTCTGTGTTATGATCGCTTCGAACACAATCTTAAAGATTGAACGAAGTTGGCGAAGCCAAAGCCTAAGGGAATTGCTTATAATGATAAGCTTAAACTACCTATCAAGACTAGCGATGGTCGTCTTAATGACTTTTGGCGTAATTCTATAAGGTAGTTGGTTATGTTTTGTTAAAATTGGTTATAGTAGTTTTGTTTAGTTTTAATTGTATTTGACATAAATTCTTTGTATTGTTTGTAGTGAGTTGATTTCTGGTGTAGGTCGCATCCATTCTAATAAAGGGTTATATCATGGTAAGTTGTGTTTGCGGAGTAACTATGTATTTATTAACGAATGTCTAAAGATAATAAACTTTTGAGGGATCTTTGGATGAGTTAAAAAGTGATGATGAACGATGTACGGAGAAGAAAAAAGATATTTCGGACATTTTATGGACGTTGGACCAAGTGTTCCAATCGTTAGGGGAGAACAAAAATAATTGGTTCGAATGTCGCCACTTCTTTACTGCCCATAAAATCAATATTATCTTCGGAAATTTTCTCAATTCCCATCTCTTTACTGTTCTGATCAATAAATTGCTTTGAACACCCAAACAAAACAGTAAAAATGCCAGTATCAATAAATTCAAATTTAAGAATATGTAACATACAGGTGAATTAAATGGTAGCAAACAGTGGAGAGAGAATATGTAACAAAGAGATATAAAACCTCCAGTAGCCTCAAGATAGCCGAACAATGGAGAGATAATTTACATATATTTAGTAAAAGCGGGCCATTGTTCCAAGCAAGAATCTTTGAATATAATTATACGCGACCAAAGCATGATAATTTTATATAGTAAACAAGGAACATTAATTCAATATCCTTAACAAAAACAAATACAAAATAGCCAATAATGGCCTAGATGACAGTAATTCAAATGACTCAATAAACTGTAATCCCTCCTTCCATCCACTTTTTATAAAAAATATTCCGTTCGCAGTGTTTGGGTTTTTTTCTGATTGATTTTTCATGCTACACGAAGGCTTTCTCATGCTATGTAGCAGCTATTTCGTGCTTGCTTCTTCATGAAAAACTCAATTATATTATGATAAATTAGACTAGAAGGCTAATAAAAACACTTATAGATATGCAAACAATTCAGTCTCTATTGATTCATGGTCATTAAACAAATAAAATAATTTCATAACACATTCATTTTACCTCCCACATAAAAGAACTCTCATCCAGAATGATTTCATCTTCTTGTTTTGGCTGCTTTGTGCTAGCTGCACTCTCCGCTTCTATGGGTTCGTAATCCGCGCACTCTCTGAGAGTCATAATCATCATAAACAACAAAATTAAACCTACAAATTAATGTTATTAATGAAAATACGAGAAATGTGAAGAAAACTTACGGAGTAAAGCAGAGCGTAAGGCTAAACCAATTACGAGTCTCGATATCCATAGGAAGAACCGTTGAATGTAAGGTCTCAATCATATGTCTTCTTCCTTGAACAATTTGAAACGTGGTGATACAAACATGTTGAACTTCATCACATTCTTTGTTAGTGGCAGTCTTAACATGAACAAAGTCTTGGTTCCCTAGATGAACCAAATAGGCACTCACAAGTTCACCAAATTGCAATGGCGGATCCGCAATCTCAAGGCCGTTCAATTTAAACAGTTGGACCAGTGAATATGTAGTACCACCGTCATCATCTTCTTTCCTCTTCAAGGAGTATGCTATAATCTCCTCCGCATTATACAAATTTATGGCATAGATAGTCTCGCCTACAACCACGGCCCTCCCTCGGAAAGGAGTATAAGTGTCAACTTCCACTCGTATCCAATCCTTTTTAGCCACGTGAAAAGCAACGACATCCAAGTTTCGATGCATGTCAGTCAATGTATACAAAATAAGGCTATAACAAACGGCATAACCAGTTACCATCATGATATATCTATAGGAAAATGGAAACAAAGGCATTCGCACCCAATCCTTCTTATCAGGATTGTATTTCCCAAAACCTAGACTCCGACTTCGTACCCAGGGCCATTTCTCTTCCAAAAAATAAACTGTGCCATATGCCGAAACAAATGTTCCACGCTGCCTAAATTTTACGGCAGACTCTGTCAAAGGATCTAAATTCCCAGTTTTCGTATTAAGGATAAACCCTCCAAATGACCTCAGACAAAGTTTATCCGAACCCTCCTCTGTAAATACATATAGTTGGGAGCGTTCGAAAATCCTTGCAGCCCGAACGTTAAAACTACTGAACTTGGCTACAGGTTCAGGTGCTCCCATATCCTTAAGTTCTCCTCCGAATTTGAACTTAATTTCATATACGGCATCTGTGTATTTGCCCCTAACGAAATTTACCATTAAAAACACAGATTTGTCTTTCCCTTGATTCACTGTCATCCCCTCCATGGGAAAGCTGGATAGAGAAGAGAGATATTAATAAATGAAGGTCAAAATTTTATATATTTAAATAAATAAAAAACTGCAATGCGAATCAAGAACATCAAACATTTTACAGAGAAACAAAAATTAAGAAGATAATCCACTAGTATGCCATGCACTGACCTTGGGTAAGGATGAACGGCTCCATGTTTGCAACTGCCGGCCCTATAGGGGCGTAGTAGGCAAAGCTCTTTCGATATTAATTTCTTCAAATCGAGCAGGGCCAAAAGTGTGGGTAGATATTTCTCTTTCTCCCGCAGTTCGCCCTGAGAATTCTCCATCTCCCATATCCGGGCCAGTTCGCCCAGAGACTTCTCCATCTCCCATATCTTGTGCAGAGATTTCTTGATCTTCGATGTCTTGCCCATGAGTTCATCCTGGCGTGAAGCCAACGTCAAGGCATGATCTTGACCCGAGGTGGAATCAACAGCGGTGGCCATGGTATTTGAATGCTAAATTGAGGCAAAAGAGAATTTAGGGTTTGGGGATGCCGCGGCAGAAGGGAGTTTTATTATGGTTGGTTGTGGGTGTGAAATATATGATGAAGGTTGTAATTTATTCAAGATATCAATTTGCTTTTCATTCATTGGTGAAGTGATTTATATAACGTCCTAATTAATCTTGATAGAAACACGATGAAAACTTATATAGTTGTTTTTTAATATGCGTTTGGTATATAAATATATGACTTACTTTTCTAATTTAATATTCTATTTAGTTTCCCGTTTTAAAAATTCCTAGCGTTACCTGTTTGTTTTTTTGTTACCCTTTTATGATTTTTTTTTTGGGTTTGCTGTTGAGATTGGGTTTTAGGGCCAATTGAGGAAGTGGTTTAGTTCAAAGCCCTATATAATTTACCTTCTTCTTTGATTTTATTGCTTCACTCTCGTGGACTGGATCCCTCTTTGACTCCGTCGTTTTTGCTTCATTGTCCAAGATAATCAAAGGTTACCTTATGCTTTCTCAGTTATATTTTAGTTTTTTGTTTGTTTGCTGGCTGATTAAAAGGATTAAATGTTTGCTTGGTTCTATCTTTTCTTGTAGGTTACTTTCATTGTGAAGAATTCTTTTAGGCAAATAATATGGAGGATCAGAAAGAGTTTTTTCATTTTGTTGAAACGTTGCATGCTGAAAATGATAAACATAACCAGGTCATTGGTTCTGGGGTTTATTTTTATAGTTTCAAGTTTAATCCTAATATTTCTCAAGAATTTTATGAGGGGTATTTATATTTTGAAAGTGACGGCAAAGAAGTCCAGAATGTGGCTTTTGTAAAAGTTGTTGGAGAACATGCTGATGTGAAGGCAAAAGAAGTATTTCATAGGACTCGTACAGCTATTGACGATGTTGTTTTACGGTCGTGGACGTATTTGTTCTCCCAACAAAAGGACTTTTCCGAATTGCCTCATGATACAGAGTTGAGGAAGGGAATATGGAGTCTATGTTATGATCGCTTCGAACACAATCTTAAAGATTGGACGAAGCTGGCGAAGCCAAAGCCTACGGGAATTGCTTATAATGATAAGCTTAAACTGCCTATCAAGACTAGCGATGGTCGTCTTAACGACTTTTGGCGTGATTCTATAAGGTAGTTGGTTATATTTTATTAAAATTGGTTATAGTAGTTTTGTTTAGTTTTAATTGTATTTGACATAAATTCTTTGTATTGTTTGTAGTGAGTTGATTTCTGGTGTATGTCGCATCCATTCTAAGGGCTTATATCATGGTAAGTTGCGTTCGCGGAGTAATTATGTATTTATTGAAAAATATTTGAAAATAATCAACGTTGAGGGATCTTTGGATAAGTTAAAAAGTGATGATGAACGATGTACGAGGAAGAAAAAAGGTATTTCAGACATTTTATGGACGTTGGACCAAGTGTTCCAATCGTTAGGGGATCAGAACAAAAATAATTGGTTGGAATGTCACCACTTCTTTGAGTTTGTCAAAGATTCTAATACTTTGAAATTGTGGTGAGTTCTTTCTCTTTTATTTTATTTTATCGATCTTTTTCTTTTTTTTTACTTCATTTCTTTTTTATAGAATGTTTTTTTTTTGGGTATTTTCAGCTATGATGATTTTGTCAAAAAAGTGGTGGGTCATCCGTTTTTGTGAAGCGCTGATAAAAGGATGAGTCTCTTTGACGAGTATGATTGTAAAAGAACATATGAAAATATTAAGCAACGTGTCAAATTATTTTTGGCATCATCTGAATTTGATACGTTCAAATTCTGGAACAATGCTTTCCTTGCTTCAACCGGTACTACTAACGTGGACAACTTTATGTCGAGTGTTTATAACTATGGAAAATACTCTGGCGATGTGGAGGATCTTCTTAGGTACCTTAGGAATCTGAAGCATCATTATCATCAACATGGTTTGGCTGCTGGTTCTATGGTAGATGTGGATCGTGGTGTTAGCAAACATTTTGGTGGGTTTTTGGAGTTGCTTTACAAGAATTTAGAAGTACAGTAGGAGCGGTGGTGTTTGTGGTTCATGGTGTTATTTTATTTTTTGTGTTGTAACATTTTGGTACATCAAAGATTTCATGGCATAGAATTTGAACGATAGTTTATGAAATTGTTTTGAAACTGCAATATTTTTTTGTTTTTTTCAATTACAAACTATTGGGAGGAGAAATTATACAATACTACTGTAGCACCAGTTGGCATTGCTGATTGGTACTACGAGCCAATAAAATTCGGACATGTATACAACTTATACACATCAACAAAACCGCCGTTAGCATCAACGTTAACCATAAAGAATGGTTATTTGACCCGAAAAAAACAAACCACAAAGACTAATTACCAACATTAAGACTATGGGATGCCTTGCCAAAAGCTTGAAGTCATCCGAAAGTGGCTTTAGATCATAATAGCTTCAGTCTTAGATCGAAAAATTTGTGTGCAATCTTTTATTATTTGACTTTGGGTGCAAATAAGGTTTTAGAAAGGCTAACAGTAGTGTTCAGGTAGAAAGGCTACCTGTTAACCTTGAAAAATTTGTGTGCAATTTCATTATTTGAATCCTCTAATCAGTTAGAAAGGCTACCTGTTAACCTTGATAATGCAAGTCTATCAATCATAGGTATTCTTTCCTTCACATAGATACCATAAACAAACTTTGTCCGAGTAAATTCTACTCCAAGAAGTATCCATCACTAGTTGCATCTATTTTCTAATTCAGGATCGGCCGAAACAAATAATAACTAGTGGGCAGCACATCCAACATTCCCCAAAGTTCAGTAGATTTCAACATGACAAAACTTATACTAGTTCCACAACATAATGTATGTACCCTATCTTTTTCATAATTCCTTATTTCAGAAACCTCGTTTCTAAATCTTCAATTTGCAACTCCTTTTCCAAATGTTACACTATTTTGCATCATCAAGCTTCTAAAGTGGGACAAGATTTACCGTTCCCAACATGAACACCCAACCTTTAATTAATATGCCAAGCATTAGAATATCAAATCCATATAATAGAAAGTTTCTAGCACTCATAACAACGTTTATGAGCTCATGTCAAAATTAAGATCTGAACAACTTACCCACGCACTGAGGCCTCCGTTACATTACCCTTGTCAGCCGCCATAACAAGATCCTGTGAACCCATGATCCGATAATCGTCTCTATGAACTGAATAGGGCCTTATATCCTATAATAAGAAGCAATACCAACTTCAGACATTCTTGAATCTTGGCAGATAATCCCTAAGTTTTAGGGAAAGCAGATAGGGTTTGAAACGCTTTGAAAGTGTCTTTGTTGTTGAACGTTTCTTTAGGAGAATCCCATGATCCTCTTGTACTTAAATATGGTGAAGACACAAGTTAAAAGCCTTTACTTTTTATGACATTATGCTTAAGAAGGTTCTGTACTATAGGTCGTCTTGCATATCCTATCTGCTGCTTTTGAATATAACGAACTTCCTGTGCGGCATAACGAGGTAATTAGTCTATGGTTGGTTCTTACTTGGTACTTGCTTCTTCTTTTTTTAGATTCATAATGAGGCACACACTTGAGTGACTAGACCTATAACAACTAGCTTGTGAGCGAAGTGGTATCAGTCAGTCCTATTTATTAAGAAAGGGCATATAAAACGTACAATATATAATGTTCATATCATATTATATCGCAGTCGTATGGAATCATTCTTCCTCCATACAAATTCGCAGTCATATGCCTCTGCACGAACGGAGATTCTTAGCGTCCTCCTCTGCAAAATTTATGGCATCCCCGATACAATCAAAACAAAACACAGGTTACTGATATCTTGTGTGCGTATGTAAATATGTGTACATAATCAGAGAGAGAGAGAGAGAGAGAGAGAGAGAGAGAGAGAGAGAGAGAAAGGGAGAGGGCTAGAGTACCAGTGAGACCGAGAGTAAAACTTGGTGATGAGAGTGCCGGTGATGGCAAAACCGACCAGGAAAGGCCAATTTCGGTTCCACTCACGCTTGAAGAAGACGGGCCATGGATCGAACTTTTGCATCTTTGGATTTCTCTTCTTTTCTCTCTAACCAAACGGACGGGAAGTGGTGAAACGCTACCTTGGCTTGTGAGCGAAGCGAGAGTCGTCGGGAGAGGGCCGAAATGACTCTCATCTTATATCGTCATAGCTGGGTTTTTTTTTTGGTGTTTTTGTTTTATATACTCCGAAAATATTTAAAGCGTATGGCCGAGCGGCTATACTTTTAAAATATTCGAATATATTTATGTGTATAGCCGATCGGCTATACTTTTTTTTTTTTTAATAATAAAAATACTATAGCCGCCTGGCTATACAACGGTTTTTATTATAAAATAGTATAGCCGCGCGGCTATGCCTTTTTGGACACGTGGTGAAGCGGGCGCCATGCGGATCCTCTATTTTTAATTTAAAATCGTATAGCCGCACAGCTACACTGGGGATATTTTTGTTTAAAAAAAAAATAGCCGCAGCGTTACTGGGTCGGTTTTTTATAAATAGTATAGCCGGCTATATTCTTTACATGCTATTAGGCCCCTAAGTTACTAATCCCTGACCTTTACAGAACATAAAATATTGGTGTCTTTTCCAGGTTTCCCGACATCCTTGCCAATTTTATATTCCAGAATATCCAACACCAAGGAGGCAACAGGAATGAAAATGCCAGTGGAAGAGGAGAGATGATTCAACCATTGAATGCATTTGATTCTTAAAGGCAAATATCTGGGTCCATAAAACAAGACACCCACTCCATTTAGAATCTGAATGATCGTAAAGAGCAATGGATGAAGATCATAATCATGTATGTTTGCTGATATAAACATAACCCATAGATCAATGCAACTGCATATCTTCTTGACCGCTTCCTGGCCATACAAAATGAGGCAGAATTTCAGGGAAAATATAACTGGTAAATTCTAAATACCATAATTTCTTGTAAAGTACACACTCCCACACACACATATATAAACTAACTTGAAATACCAAAAAACAATTATCTGCCTGAGCTGAATTTAAGGAAACAAGCAGCCAAGAGGATTGTACTAATGGTGGCAATACCTTCTTCTTGCTTCAGTATCTTAGCAAGTTGCTGGATGGACACCGATCCTTCCCTCCATGCTTTTTGCAGATCCGCAGAGCATAGCTCCACAAAGGAGTTTTGTTAGAAATTGTATGTGTTGAAATAGAACAGGCTCCAAAAATTGGCAATGACCAATTGCAGGTGTCAAAGCCACATCACGATTGAAAGTATAGCACAGCGGCTATACCCTTTAAATAAATCAGAACATCCGTAAATATATTCGAATATTTTAAAATTATAGCTGCTCGGCTATACGTTGTAAATGTATTCGAATATTTTAAAAGTATAGCCGCGCGGCTATAATTCATAAATATTTTCGGAGTATATAAAACCAAAAAAAAAAAACCCAGCTATGAGGATATAAGAGTCATTTCGACCCTCCCCCGACGACCCTCGCTTCGCTTCGCACCAAAACAAACGCTCGCAAGCCAAGGTAGCGTTTCAGCACTTCCGTCCGTTTGGTTAGAGAGAAAAGAAGAGAAAATCAAAGATGCGAAAGTTCGATCCATGGCCCATCTTCTTCAAGCGTGAGTGGAACCGAAATTGGCCTTTCCTGGCCGGTTTTGCCATCACCGGCACTCTCATCACCAAGTTTTCTCTCGGTCTCACTGGTACTCAAGCCCTCTCCCTTTTTTTTTCTCTCTCTCTCTCTCTCTCTCTCTCTCTCTCTCTCTGTGTGATTATGTACACATATTTACATACGCACACAAGATATCAGTAAGCTGTGTTTTGTTTTGATTGTATCGGGGATGCCATAAATTTTGCAGAGGAGGACGCTAAGAATTCTGCGTTCGTGCAGAGGCATAAGAAGTACGCCTCTCAAACCCCAATCTCTTAATAAATTAAATTTCAACCCTACTTTGATTTATTATTCTTAATTTCTCAACCAGTAATGGATCCAAAATCCGATGCTCACTGCTAGTTAATTTTGGTACCCATTTTCTTAATTGCTTGTAAATATGCATTTTTGACGTGAGTCCCTTCTTTAACAAAGAAGAAATGTGATTATTTAGTGATAGGGTTTGAGTTGCTGAAACGACATCGTATTTGGTCAGTGTTGATATTTGGTGCTCTTGTCTTGGGCCATATATGGAAATTGGATCTAGGTACTTGTTACTGTGTATCTTACATCCAGTTCTAAGTTGTTTCAGTGAGCCATCCATGATGAAGAGACATAGTTTTCTTTGCCTCAAATTTGTTTCAAAGTCTTTTAAATGAATTCAGGCTTACATTTGGTCGAGTTACATAATCAGCAGTCACTGATGATTTCTATGAATTATTCGCATTTCCGTTTAGTTGATTAATCTGTTCGTAGTTGTTAATGTCTGGCTAAGTTTTGACAAAGTTTTTACGGTTTCCATCATAACAAAAGCATGAAATCAAGTTTTATTTGAGCTCGTGTTTGAAATAGTTACCTACCCCCTCTTCTCCCACACTCTCTCATCTTTCCCGTGTGTTTCATAGAGTGTTGAAACAATTGAATCGTAGTAAGATAGTTCCCATGAAGGCCTAACATATTGGAAAACAAGTTTTGGTCTCTTTTACTTTTTGAACTATAGATGTAAAGTGTGTTGCGAGTCAACAATTTCTGAGGCCCGTCATCATTGTTCATCGTGTCACTTATCTATGACTCACAGTGATCCATGATGCCTTGCAAGTGAAAATCCACAAATGGTTGTTATGTTAGAAAATTACTATCTCCACACGTCCTTCAAAAGGTATATTTTTGTTCAATCCGCTGCAGTGAAGTGAGAGTTCATGAGTACAGTGCTATATATGGTTTGGTACTCAATATTATGTATTGACACCATCTGCTGATTAAACTATTAATAAAAACTTGAAACAAATGAACAAATTGGCTAAGCTGCTTACACGGTTCACTGCCGATCACGATACATTACAAGTTATTCTAGTTTTGAAAATCCATATGGGGAAGAAACCTACATGTGCAAGCGAGATGCCTTTGTAGGAATCTGAGTTGAGATCTTTCTGATCATAATTATTTCATACCAGCTGACTATAGTGAAGTAAACTTGCATATATGCTATAGTTTTTGTATTCCACCAATCATGACGGGCAGAGTGCTGTTTTTCTATATGTGCTTACCCAAGGTGTACAATTTATTGATATCTTGTCCATATTTGTTGTGGTTTTAGGTGAAGGAGCAAATGTTTTGCACCCAATCTAGATCAGCTTCAGTCGGCCAGAAGTGGAAGGGCTTTTAATAAATGTTTTTATCTTGGTTCTTTTCAACCTTGTGGTTCAAGATGATGTAGACGTATGGTTATTGGTAGAAGACTATGATACATGTGTTCTAAATGAAAACTTTCAATTTGTTCAATGTATGCTGCAGCTTTTGACAGATTGAAATGCAGTCTTTAGGGCTGACTTAAAAACCTATATCATGCGACCACGATTCACGAATGTCGCTAAATGTCAGAGATGTTTGATAATAAGTTTGCTTTACTACAATGATGATTCTATTTCACTGGATTTGCTCCATTTTGGTTAAGAAGTACGGTTTTGAAAATCACACTTAGATTATAAGCATGACCTTAGAGCATCTCCAACCGATGTGTCAAAAGTGCCGCATAGACATTTAACAGCTAGAAATAACATCTCACTTCACTCCAATCGATGTGTCAAAGCTGATGTGGAATGAAGGTTGAAGGTTGAGATGTTATTTTTGGACATCCTAAAAGCAAGATGTCAAATGAATATTTTTTTATTATTTTTTCTTTTCTTTTTAATTAAAAATAAATCAACACTAAAATGTAATAAAATAATAATTTAATTTGACATATCAGGTGGAGTGTAAAGCTGTGTAAGAGCATCTCCAAGGGAGATGTCAAATACCAAACATCAAATTTAAATTTGATGGCTGATGTGGCAATTTGACATCTTACACAGCTTTACACTCCACCCGATATGTCAAATTAAATTATTATTTTATTACATTTTAGTGTTGATTTATTTTTAATTAAAAAGAAAAGAAAAGAAAAAATAATAAAATATTCATTTGACATCTTGCTTTTGGGATGTCAAAAATAACATCTCAACCTCTAGCCTTCATTCCACATAAGCTTTCACATCGGTTGGAATCATGTGAGATGTTATTTCTAGCCGTTAAATGTCTATGTGGCACTTTTGACACATCGGTTGGAGATGCTCTAAGATGTCAAATTGCCACATCAACCATCAAATTTGATGTTTGGTATTTGACATCTCCCTTGGAGATGCTCTTAGATAATCAATTCTTCACAATTTTCATTTGAGTAGGTATTAGAGCACCTCCAGTGCTGCTGGTTTGCCCGGGCAGGAGGGGGCCTAGGCCCAGCTTTTGGCTCCATCACACAAAGGCAAGACCAGGCAGTTGATGGGGGCCACAAGCCTGGGCAGGCCCAAAGGCAAATCTTGCTAAGGGTTGATGACGTTATTGATGACATCAGCAACTAAATTTTTTTGTAAAAAATCGAAAAAAAAACCAAAATTTTCAAAATTTGTATATATATAAATATCTAGTCCTATTTTTCACTTCTCATGCCAACATTAATGGTTAAAGTATAAAAAATATAAAATAAATTAAAATGAATAGTAATTGCCCTTGTCATTTGGGGTGGAACCAAAAAAGGCAAGGCTGACACTACTCACATGAATAGTGTCAAACCTTGCCTTGCCCTTGCCCTTTGGGGTGGAGGTGCTCTTAGAGATAACTTATTACACCAATTTTTGGATATCAACTGATATGATGGTGGTTCATTTGTTTTCATTCGGAGCCCTTTTGAATACTATTTATTCACAACAAATAAGAAGTTGCTACATCAGTAATATTATTTGGTTCGACCAATTGCTTTCACTTACTCAAGTTGGTTTGATTTCCCAAAGGAATACCTTCTTCTTCTTTTTTTTCGGTTACAACAAAGGAATACCTTTGGACAGGACGAGAAAGTGAAAACAGAATAAGGTTTTTGGATGTTGTTAAACTAACAATTTCAATTGGCGGGAACCTAAAACGGGATTGAAATGACCCAATTCATAAATGTTAACTGCTAAAAGTCGAAATGCTTAAGCAATCCAATTACTGTAGAAACTGCAATTAAGCACAACAGCCGTCTTAGCTCAGCTGGTAGAGCGCATGGCTTTTAACCATGTGGTCGTGGGTTCGATTCCCACAGACGGCGTCTCTTTTCAATTTCGTATATCTTAATTTTAATTTTAATATTAATCAATAAATCAATTTTATTTTTATTTATAAAAATCAAGATGAACCATGGCTGATGATAGTCTCTGATTATCGTTGTGGTTTGCTTATCATTTGACTTCCCCTCTTTAATCTTATCCACCTGCAACTCCAAAACCCAAGCTTTGGCCATGAACTGAGCCCACCTCACCCCAACAAACCAACCCTTTGAAGCTTTTCGCTCAAAAATGGCGGCAGCAGCAGCAGCCGCAGCGAGAATAAACTTCTTCTTAAACCCCATAAACCCCCTCAACTCCAAAGCCACCACCCATCTCAGGACCCGCCTCCACTTTCAGCCATCAAGAAGAAGACCCAGAGCTACGTCGTTTTGCACGCGTGCCTCCGCTACTCCCGTCCACGATGAAGCCGCCGCCAGTGACCCTTTTGTCCTCACCACTCCGCTTTATTACGTGAATGCCCCTCCCCATTTGGGCAGCGCTTACACCACCATCGCTGCCGATGCCATTGCTCGCTTTCAGAGGCTGTTGGGTAAGAAGGTCATCTTCATCACTGGCACTGATGAGCATGGTGAAAAGATTGCCACTGCAGCTGCTGATAGTGCCTCCACACCAGCTCAACACTGTGACATCATTTCACAGTCTTACATATCACTCTGGAAAAACGTATTTTCTTTTACCCGCCATTGGAAATTTACAATTTCGTTCAATTGATTGTTCAAATTGCTCTTATTTTCACTTTTATTAATTTAAAATTTTTGGGTTATTTGGTGATTGCAGTTAGATATAGCTTATGACAAATTCATTCGAACAACTGATCCCAAGCATGAAGCAATTGTGAAGGAGTTTTACTCAAGGGTTCTTGCCAATGGAGACATTTACAGGGCTGACTATGAGGGACTTTATTGTGTCAATTGTGAGGAGTATAAGGTGCCCTCTTATTCCATTCAAACTTGTATTTCTGGGTGTATGCCTTTTAGTTTTGGATAACCCTCTCAACTCTATTTGAATAACTTAAGCTTATTCCTTATGAAACTTTCTTTTTAGATGGATTTATTATATTACTTGTATTGATAACATAATATATCCTTGTGTTAGTTTTGATTCTGGAACATTGCCCTGGGTAATTTAAAGAAGTTGACTTGATTGCTTATTGAGTGGGGATTATGTTGCTGCTCCTTTCCGTTTAATATATGTTGTTTGAATACAATGTCTACATATCTACTGAGCTATTTTTCAGGAGTAGCTTGTGTTGTATACTTAATAATTGGTCTCATATCATTAATTCTAAATATTGCACAGGATGAGAAAGAACTGCTTGATAACAACTGTTGCCCTACGCACCTAAAGCCATGTGTTGCACGGAAAGAGGATAATTACTTCTTTGCATTGTCCAAGTATCAAAAGTCGTTGGAAGAAACTTTGGCAAAAAATTCGAATTTTGTACAGCCTTCATTCCGTCTTAATGAGGTTAGATATAAAGTACATTGGTTTACTTAACTTGAAATTGTTTCTTTGTATATGAAATTACAAATGTAATGTGTAGTACTTACCCTACAAGCCAATTATGATTGTTTCTTGATGTGTTCTCACACTCCATCTTGTTAGTGCACATAGAGTTATATTTGATTAATTGAGGAGTGTGAATAATTTTATAACTAAAACAGGTTTTTCCTTTTCCTCAAGGTTCAAAGTTGGATTAGAAGTGGCCTAAGAGACTTTTCCATTTCTCGAGCATTAGTGGAGTGGGGCATCCCTGTTCCTAATGATAGCAAGCAAACAATATATGTTTGGTTTGATGCTTTACTGGGGTAAAGTTCTTTCTCCCTCTCATCTCTCTTCCCCCATGTAACTCATAGTCATGTTGTTTCTTAAGCTGTGAGTACCTACTCAATATAGTGTGGTTTCATTATGTCATTTATAAGTCCAAACATATGGCGGACATGGACTAATAAATAAGTTTTCAGACAACTGTTATAAAAAGTAGATAGAAGATTAATTGCGAATCTGCTTTCTTTTATCACTAGATGTTTCTTTACTTCTGATTTCTCTATTTCTTTTGGTAGATGCGTATTGGAGATTATTTATTTGATGTATATGTTCCAAAATATTGTTAACAGTTATATATCAGCACTATCTGAAGATACGGAGCAACCTGATTTGGAAAGAGCCGTTTCATCAGGGTGGCCTGCCTCGCTACACTTGATTGGCAAGGTATGGTGATTTCCATACTTTGTAGGTGAACTTTTTTCAGTTCACAAGTATGTTCCTTTTAATAAGCTATCGTATTAAGTTATATTAAATCAAACTTCCAATGTCAAAGCATGACATTGGAGGAGGATATAACCGGGGATATATAATAGAATTCTGTATGATAGTTGATGTTTCCTTATTCTTCTGTAGGATATTTTACGTTTCCATGCAGTCTACTGGCCAGCTATGCTGATGTCTGCTGGACTAGGCCTGCCTAAGATGGTGTTTGGCCATGGATTCTTGACAAAGGTATTTGAGCTATTTGAGCGCAGTATATATGATTGTTTCTTCTGAGAATAGATGTACATGTAACTCCCTCATGTGATTGAATTCCTCATAGATAGAGCTATTGGTATTGGAATCCTAGATGAATTCTCAGTCCTGTAAACTTTGAGTAATGATCGTGTCGACTGGAGATTTAAAGCCTAAGGCATGCTAGAGTTTCTGATCCATTGTTAGGCATTGCAGCAGGTGTTCATTTAGCTATGTGTAACATTGTCTTTTGTGTCCAATATGAGAGATGCCACGTGAAATTATAATGGTCGTTTTCGAAATTAATTGTAGATAGAAAGTTGATGTTACTAAATGGGGCTAAGTTGACACATTGTGATATGGATGTCATTTGTATGTTAAAATGACAAAACTCATGGTAATCCAAACTGTTGTTCATAGATTTTGTTCAGTCCTATTGATTATATATTTATAGCCTTAGCTACATGCACTCCGTTCCACTCATGAACTCTATATTTAAATTGCTGAGCTGAAGTGTACCCCTCTGCAAAGAGAGATCATTGATGCTCATACAACTTAAAACGAAAACAGTACTGCGAGTAGTAGGCATTTTGAATTTTCATCTCATGTATGTAATTTTATTTCATGCAGCAATGCTTTTTTATTTTTAAAATTATAGGATGGCATGAAGATGGGGAAGTCACTAGGCAATACAATTGAACCAAATGATTTGGTTCATAAATTCGGGTCTGATGCGGTCAGGTACTTCTTCCTCAGGGAGGTGGAATTTGGAAATGACGGGGACTATTCGGAAGATCGTTTCATCAATATTGTCAATGCTCATCTTGCCAATTCAATTGGTATCTCTACTCTGCGCCTCATTAGTATTCTTTGTTGGTTAATGAATGATAGTTTCTTTTCTATTTTATTCTCTTTGGAGCACTGACGTTGTCTCTGCTTTGCAGGAAATCTGCTTAACCGTACTCTGGGACTTCTTAAGAAGAATTGCCAATCGACTTTGGTGGTTGATTCAAGTATTGCAGCTGAAGGAATTACATTTAAGGACACTGTGGAGAAATTGGTAAAGTTTTTATTATATTTCGAACATTATCAGGTTTCCCAAGCATGTTAAATTAGTTTCGACCAAAAAAAAATAGCATGTCAAATTAGTGGAATCACTTGATGTTTGAGGTGGCTTAGCTTTGCAAGCCATGGATACCCTTTTGCAATTATGATTCATTTTTTGGTTCTTGGGACATTAAAATCCTGTATGCAACTGTTGCAACCTCTGACCCTAGCTGTCCCAACACTTTCCGTACTTTTACAGGTGGAAAAAGCTCGGGTGCAGTATGGAAACCTCGCGCTATCATCAGCTTGTGAGGCTGTGCTAGAGATCAGCAATGCTGGAAATTTATACATGGATGAGCGCGCACCATGGTCTCTCTTTAAGCAAGGGGGTGCTGCTTCTGAAGCTGCTGCAAAGGTTAGCATTACATAGATAAGTATGTGTTGGGTTGTCTGTTCGTGTGGTTTTGTATTTGCATATTTCCTTCAATAAGGTCATTAGCCTGTTTTGCTTCAACACTCATTTCACCGACCGTTAAAGGAGTTCAAGTCTGGACCCAAAATGTAGGTCAAATAATGAACGCATACATAGAATGGACTTGAGTGACTTAATCTGTGTGTCAATTCAAGGTTTAACATTGTAATTGATGGCCAACGTATAAATGCAGTTTGATGAAAATCTTGTTTTTTTGGAGCAGGACCTTGTGATAATATTAGAAGCAATGAGGATTATAGCAGTTGCATTATCACCTGTCACGCCGAGCTTATCTTGGAGAATATATGGACAGCTTGGCTACTCAAGGGAACAGTTTGATGCTGCTACCTGGGTATCTCTCTGACACTTTTATAAATGTATTTATGTCTGGTTTCCAAGCACTTTTTTTTATGAACTAACATGTACTTTTGCACTGTAGAGAGACACCAAGTGGGGTGGGCTAAAGAGTGGTCAGGTCATGGCGCAACCTAAACCAATCTTTGCAAGGATTGAAAACCCAACGGAAGAGCAAAATGCGGTTGAAGCACCTAAAAAGACAGTCAAGAAGGACAAGCTACCTCCTCAAGCCAAACGGGTGGTGGAAGCGTAAAGATTCAATACTCGAATGTCTTATCTACCCCTCGTGCCATTTTCCATTTTTCTCCTAAAAATCGTATAGGTTCATAGATTTCTTTGCAACTTATTTTGTTAAGGATTACAATCATTTTGTGTAATGGTAATGACCAGATCATTTTTCAGATAATTTTTTTTCTAAATCATCTTGTGATCACCTTTAGGTCTTTTCCCTGAAACTTTTGTATGGGATGAGGCGGGCACCCGCATACCCATTGGTTATTACGTAAATGGGTATTAACTGTACCCCCGCACCCGCTCAGAAACGTGTACCCAACAGAAGCGAAGTGAAGTTTTACTCATTGGCGTTTGTATATATATATATATATCAACTCTTCATAACAAGACAGGAACCAATCTCAATAGAGGAAGGAAGCTAAATGTTATAAAAGAAGGAAGCTTGTTGATATAAACTCAAATACCATTCAAATCGTTTCAAGTAAAACCATCAAAAAACAAAAATAGTAAACACCACTTATTCTTCTACTTGAGAAACATATGAAATGAAGATGTATCACACAGTGGAGGCAAGCAAATTTACAAAAATGCACCACCACCCTCACATTCTATGCTACATCGCTCACTTGTTTTTGGGGACACCAAGTCTTGTGCGGAAATCATCCTCCATGAGAGGAAGACCATCGCGCAACTTAACCTTTGGTTCCCATCCCAGCAGCTCCTTTGCTTTTGTGACGTCAGGCTTCCTCTGGCGAGGATCATCCGGTGTGTTTTCAACCATTATAATCTCTACCTTAGGATTGATGAGCTGCAAGTCACATGATCAAGAAATCAGTTACCTTTTTACACTTCATGGTGATGTTGAGGTGGTGACAAGAATTGCAATTAATTGGCATACCTTGCTGAAAAAAACAAAGAAAACAAGAATAAATACAAAAACCTACCTCCTTCACATTCTCGGCAAGCTCGATCATTGTAAATTCACCTGGAAATAGAAGTGTGTTAATATTGTCCATGAAATAATACTACAAGGTTAAATTGATTCCCCGTTAACCACTTAGGCTTCGTATGATAACCTGGATTCCCAATGTTGATCGGTCCAGTGTTGTCTCCTTGCATAAGTCGAATAAGGCCATCAACCTTAAGCATTAAAATGTATGATTAATTTGTATAAACACCTGATGAAGACCTCTTATTTTTCCACGAGAACATGAATCAAAATAATAAAATCATGCTTACCATGTCAGACACGTAACAGAAACTCCGTGTTTGTGTCCCAGGAGCTTGAACAGTCAAGGGATCATCACTACAGAAATGGGCAACAAAGATTTTAGCATTACATGGGCGGGGGAAGCAAAATGAAAACTGCACTGGTTGTACGCCTCTAATAGGTGTACAGAACCAAACTAAGGCTTAGTAGAACTTACCGGAGAGCTTGGGCTATGAAATTACTGACAACACGACCATCATCAATATTCATGCGAGGTCCGTAAGTGTTGAAAATCCTAGCAATCCTTATCTCTGTGAAGGACCGTTATTTAGCATGAGAAAACAAAGAACAGCAATTTGAAGGAATACAAAAACAATTAATAAGAAAAGAAGAAAGGAAAGGAGAGGTACCTATCCCATGCTGCCTGTGATAATCAAACATCAATGTTTCAGCAACTCGCTTTCCCTCATCATAGCAACTCCTAACTCCTATTTTATGTTTTCAAACACAAAACCAATTAATACGTGCCACAAGCTGGTGCAATTGACATGTTTTCACTATGAAAGTTGTTTTAAAATTTGTAGAGATGAAAATGAGAAACCATAGATCACATTATGGCATGGTATAAATTGGAATACAATGAAAGAAAGGTTTTAAGAGATAATAGAGCATATTTTTCTTTGCCTTAGAAAGACAATATATACTCTACCCCAGAGATCAAAGGTAATGCAAGTGTATTTGTTGTCAGTAGCTAGGATGAAAAGCATACCAATTGGATTCACATTTCCCCAATAGCTCTCAGTCTGGGGGTGAATCAGAGGATCTCCATACACCTCCGAAGTAGATGTAAGCAAAATCCTGAATGAATTTCAGACCATGAGAAACGAACAAGATATCCACAGATGGCTATATCAAATAAGACGGAACAAGATTATCAAACCTTGCTCCAACTCGCTTGGCAAGTCCCAGCATGTTCAATGTACCAATGACATTTGTCTTTATTGTCTGTTACACAAGAAATGTTCACATAAGACAATTATTCCACCTCCAAGAATATTGGTACACATGGTTGCTGGATGCTTGTGAGAAAACAGCTTAACACTATATTCAACTCTGTTCTCAAATAAACATGAAATATTCATAGACGCACCTTTACAGGATTGTACTTGTAGAAGATTGGAGAAGCAGGGCAGGCAAGATGGTATATTTGGTCAACCTCAATTAGCAGAGGCTCTGTGACATCTGCATGAAGGAAAAATAATATTACCAAACAAAGTAAAGATATTTACCACTTGAAAATTTGCTTATACATCTGCAATAGGATATTGTTTAAGAAGATAATGGGGATATAAAACTACATACACAATCTCCACACACGCACACAAGAATCTTCATTTTTTTTCTTCTTTGTACTGAATACACAGAAGCATCTTTAAAGTAAAAGGTATTCTCTAATAATGGGTCAACCCAACATGACCTATTAAAAAGACATACCATGACGAATAAGTTCAAATCTTGGATGACCAATCCATTTCTTCAGGTTGTCCTTTGAGCCAGTGAAGTAGTTATCCGCAACAATCACCTGAAGAAAAGAAAACCAACACCAGGAAATACAAATATGTTGGTAAAGCATAAACACTTGGACATGTCAATTCTAATTCCTTTTATTATTAATAAAATTCTACCTCATTCTTTTCATTTTCCATCAATTTGTCCACTAAGTGAGAGCCAATGAATCCAGCTCCTCCAGTAACCAAAATTCTCATATTGGCCTGCCATCAGATGAATAAACATTTGAATATACATAAATTGCCACAAAAATATGGTGCAAAACAGCACATAACGCGGTAGATCAGTAACTGACCAAGCTGGTTAAAATAGTTGAAAATAAAAATAATGCCACTTGGCCAGAGATGTTACCTGAAAGAACTTGGCATTTCTTAAAGGAGAGGGGCTTGGAGGGGGTTTTGGGGTGGCTTGCTGATCTCCATTTGTAGCCATTTGTTAAACTTCTGCACTCCAGACAATCAAAACTTTTACATTTTAGATCAAATACACCCACTACCAACACACAATCTCAGATTCCAAAATGAAATCAAACTTGACAGAATAGAGACAAAACTTAACAGTCAATACCCATCATTCAGCAGAAAAATTTACAAGAACCCAAATAACAACTATGAAAAACAGATGAAGAAAGCAAAGATCTTTTTTCTTTTTCAGATTATGAACTGAACAGCAATCAAGTTCAGATCACCTGTCTGTTGAGAGCAATCCCCAATTCCCCAAGCTGTTAATAAGTGCAAGTGTGGTATGAGATAATGAGAGGGAGCATTTATATACAGAATGCAAACGGGGTCAAATTGAATTTTAAAAAGAAATCAACTTTCGGAATCAAACAACCAAGAAAAAAAAATTTAAAATTAGTTTACTACCAAACTACCAACTAGAAGAGAGAGAGAGAGAGAGAGGTACGATGCTTCAAAATCACGAAAAGTAGGTAGTCATCAAAAGCTTCTCTACAACGAAACTAAAACCCCACACCACTATTACTTTCAGATCTGAAATCTAAATCTCACACAAACCCAACAATTTTTTTCAACCCAAAAACAAGAAGAAAAAGAAAAACAAATTGAGTAATTAAAAAAAATTAAAAAATGATGCTCGACATGGATATATATTAATACCTTATAGAAAATAAACAAAACTGGTGGTGCTTTCTCCTCTTTGCAGTGAAGGTGAAGGCTCAAAGGTGTGAAATTTCTAAGGTTTCCTACAAAACATCGAACACGAATACATGTAAAATGCAAACATATATAATGTCCTTGTTCGAGATGTAACCGAAATTAACGGTGCTTCGAAGATTTGGAGTTTGCAGAAATCACTGCATGCCACGTCATCGCGCAGTAGGATGATGCATCGATTCGTATCCTAGTTTCCGACTCTGCTCATCTCTAGTTGTTCTCTACTTCGTTCGGTTGAGTTACGGTGTGATGGTCCACACGATATGTGCGGTAGGCAGCCAATGAGGAACTGCCTTTCAAGAATAAATAAATTCTACCGCTCTACCTTTTCCGTGAACTGGATATTTAAATCACTTTTTATTGTCTTATTCTGTTAAAAAGTGTGTGTTTCTAATTTATGTTTTAGAGCTATAATTTTTTTCACTCACTTTTTTTTTAAATAAAAGAAAAAAAATTTCGGTGGATATATTTAACTTGGATTTTTTAAATTATTTTTAAAAGTGAATATTTTATTAATTTATATTTATGTTCTTAAACTTTTATTTTCTTTGAAAATTACTCTAATGTACGTTGATGAGAACTAAGTCCGATACAAAGTGGCGAAACACACACACGCTAACTAATTGGTCTAACTCACATATAATTCTTAAACTTTGACTTTGATTGCTACCATTTTTACTAACATTTTTTTTAAATTTCTAAAAGTATAATAGTCTTTGTAGAATTGTTACTGGGGAATTATCTTAGCGTCGGTGGTGCGCGAAACATGGGATAGTTACTCTTTGAGGTGGGACCGTGGGATTGGGTAAGAAGTGCAATGACAGTAAGAGATGAAATTGTTGCAAGGGTCAAGGTGACGTACATGGGAAGTCTGTGAACGTCCACGCAGAAGAGTTATCCGCAACGGCAGATCCAACGCATTGCGTTTGACTTTTTCTTCGGACGACCACAACCAGAAAGTGAGTTTTGAATAAAATAATTAATTTTGTACTAGAGGACAACCTTGTGGCTGTAGTTTAGTGGTAAGAATTCTACGTTGTGGCCGTAGAGACCTGGGCTCGAATCCCAGCAGCCACAGCTGCTTTTTATTTTTTGTGAATTTTTAACACCGAGCAAATATTAAATTATCAACACATTTGCAATCTGATGATCGAAATTAGAAATATATAATCAATCATTAACTTAAATATTTATCAGATAATTTCCCTATTTGTTTTTCTTTATGCTCAACATTCAATTCAAGAAACTCAATTTAAAATTGAAATTAAACATCCCACATGGACCACGGCAGTCTATCAGGAGCAAGGCATAAAAGTTTGGCCGCAAGCCCATACTAACATGCTCTGGATGGTCCATAAGTCCGTATTTAAATGGGCCAACAATTCGGGCCAGAAGTTGACTTGTGTTGGTATTTCGGGTCGGAGCGAGAAGGTGAATAAAAAGGCGGTTTCTTTTCCGCTTCACCTACGTATCTCGGTTACATTTCAAAGTTGGGTCTTGCCATTGACGATCTGTTCGCAGCTTCAGGCGTCTTCGCATTTGATCTTCACGAAGGTACTTTCTCTCTCTGTCTGATGCAGATCATATGTATGCATACACGTAGCGTTAATATGAAGCTCCCATTTTCAGATCGTTTACGAGTTTATAGCATGTAGTTGGAATTTCGATTTCTCTGTCGTGGTCACTGGTCAGTTTAAAACCCTAGCAATTTGGTGCTTTTTCAGTTTTTTTTTTTATAAATGCTGAATCAATTCACATTCATAAGTTTGTTTAAGACATTAGTTTTGGAGTATCGAGTACTTGATGATCGCATAGCGGAGTGGATATCGCATTAGACTCCGGATCTAAAGGTCGTGGGTTCGAATCCCACTGCGATCGTCTACCCACTTTATACATTTCCTTTTTTTTTTTTGGGGTAATTTGAATTCCTGACTGGAAGACAATTTAGAGTTTTGTTTTTATTCTGGGTAGAAAAAATGGAAAAAGACGCTGCTAATTTGCTACTGGTAAGTGACAAGAACTGTTTTTGGCTGATATATTTTGGTGGGTTGGAAGATAAATGTTTGGTTCAGAAGATTCTGGTTACCAAGTTATTCTGTATATGGATATGTCACATTGCACATATGGTTTAGCTTCATCTACAATGATGACACAACATTAAGGTATCCAGGAAAAAAGGGGTACTTTTTTGTTGATGCTAGCTATAGATAAAAGAGAGTGAGAATATTTACTAAGGATGGGAGTAGATAGTCTTTTTTCTGGATACGATAAAGATATGTTCACACCAGGTGATTGAAGATTCCCATCTTCATTGGTGAAGTTTTATGAACAAGCAATGTGCTGAAAGTAGCAAATAGTGTTAGGTGTGACTTAATATGTACATGACTGCTGCGTTCTTCTCTTACTTCTTACGTACTGCATCTCTCATTTTCAATAACTGCCCCGGAATTGTTGTGTATGCTGTACTAAAATATCTTAATTAGTGAATAAGACAAGACAAGATGCTGAAAGCGGATCTTATTTTTGCCATTCTAAGCTAGACATTGAGGATTATTATTCAGATTGTAAAGAACCCACTCTGGATAGAATTCAACATTCAACAAAGGGAAGCAGAATAGAGGAATGATATGATTGAATATATTCTTCGAAAAGAGGCCTGATAGAGGAATATATTCCCAATGAGTAAAGATGCCTCTGGTCATGGTTTGATGTTTTCTATGAAGCAAAGTGCCTTTGTACACTATCAAGATTTATGTAGATATCTGGTTAGTTTAGAATTTGGGTAAATTACTTTGGAGATTATTTAATAAAAATTTGATATCTGAGCGTGCCTTCTCAGACCTTATTTTCTCTGTTATTCCTTGTGTAATTGGGCATTAGAAGATGCATAGGTATACCATATACACACACACCCACGCACCTGACCTTGCGTTTGTATTCAGGCAACATACGGGTAACCGATCCACTAAGGTTGATCTCCATGACAAAGTTGGTTTCCCCTTGCAGTT
The DNA here is from genome assembly GCF_965620075.1 of Prunus avium. Taxonomy (NCBI): domain Eukaryota; kingdom Viridiplantae; phylum Streptophyta; class Magnoliopsida; order Rosales; family Rosaceae; genus Prunus; species Prunus avium. Next base: position 38,982,849 of record NC_142285.1, read on the forward strand.
TTATACCTTTTCCAATTGACTACTGCATAAATTTGAGCAAATACAATTACAGCTTCCGAGTCAGGATTGTGGAAAGCAGTAGATAACGTTTTTGTTATAATTGCTGCTAGGCACTGTTTACATGCAATATTCATAAATTATTTGTATGGTGTGTGATATAGATTGTGCTGTAAGCATGAAATATGTCCACTGCAGAAATGATATGAAGTTCTGTAGTATAATACTAATTTACTGGGTTGTCCTTGTCTTCCTGACAGATGATTGACGATCAAGGGCTGGGGATTGTTGCCAACCTTCTTGGCATCCTCATATTTCTTCTGGTGATTGCTTATCATTATGTGACGGCAGACCCAAAATATGAGGGCAACTGAAACCGGCATTGTTTGTGCCAATGAAGAGACCTTATGGCACTCCCAGAAAAACGTAGATGACACAATGTAGCTTTTCAATTTTGTTAGCATACCTAAACAGGCTGAAATGGAAGTCTGGTGTAGCTGATATTTTTGCCACTTCTCAACACAACCATCATCTTCCTATTATGTCTAGAAACTAATGAAGTTACAATGTACTTAACAGTTTCTATATTTATGACATGGATTATGTCTAGAAACTATTTGACATGGTAAAGTCTTCCCCCTTTTTTTTCATAAATAGTTTTTTGTAATAATATGTTTTGTGATGTGAAATGGATTCTTATCTTGTCTTGGACAGTGAAAAAGACCCTCTAACTAACACCACTCAAACCTTCAATATTAGTACTTGATGAAATGAAATCAATTCAATGATAACGGCGGCACCAATTTTTTGCCCTAACTTTTATTTACTAATGTGATCGTGTTTTATTTACTCAAATGAATTCTCTATGCAAAGAACATCTATATAATTGAATTTTGCTATCGTCAGTCAACCGCCCTCATTGGTGGATTCTAATAGGTTTTACTCATATCAATGGTTAGAAAATGGCGGATTCTAATAGGTTTTACATGCATCAACGATTAGAAATCTTCAACGTGTAAAATGAGCAATGAGCAACTAACCGTACCATCTCTCTATAATCATGCATATCAATAACAAGTGAAGTCCATAAAATTGAGTAGAAATGCATAAAGAATACATGACTCTCCTATACACACACAGACCCGCGAAAATACACTGAAAATTGAAAAAGCTGCAGCCACTGGCGAACACACCACATCCGCATCACATCATCAGTCATTCCGTCTCAAAATCAAGAGTACGACCACACAGTAAGGACTCAACACCTCGAGGCACTCAAATATTCCCTCAGCAGTACTCCCTCTCTCTCTCTCTCTCTCTCTAAAGATGAAAACGAGACCCCTTGATAATGAAGCAGGCGACCCGGAAACCCGAGAGCAGAGACGAAAAGCCCAGGAACAGAAACCCGAGAAAGCCCAGGGCGATGGCCACGTCCGCCTGTATGCAGAACGCGTTCCAAGCCGTACACGTGTCCCTCCCTTTCAAAACCCTCGCCAACGCCGTTCCCGCCGAATCCGCAGACAGCAACAAGTACGCGAACACCTACACGATCACGTCTCCTCCCGTTAAGTTTCCTTTTAATTAACTTTTAAACACTAATTAATTAAAATGCTAAAAGAGAGTAGCTCTGAAGGACCTGATCATGGCCGAAGTCGAACCAGACCTGTAAGACCTCGCTGAAGAGAGTGGCTCCTCTGGATATTTCCCAAACCGAAGCCACCATTTCGAAGAGAGAGTAGAGCGCCACTATTGCATTCGCTCCCACTACCAATCTGTCCAGGTTTTCCCAATCAATTTTCCGGTAAAATGTCTGCCTGTTTGGCTACTGAGAAAGTGCAGCAAACTCGATCCCAAAACAAATTCCTATTCTGTTTCATCATTATGTTGACTCAGAAAAATTGAATCTTTCTTCGAAGAAGTATTAGCTTTACTTTTCGAAGGACATGTTTTGAAAATTGAGCTAAACGGCGCCATTCATTTTATATAAAAAAATTCACCTTTTTCTGTTTTTGTTTTTTTCTCTTTCGGAATTGCAGTGAATTTCTCGGCAGCCAAACAGAGTGAGAGATTAAAAAAAAAGACAGAAAACTGATGGTGAAATTAAGGAACTTCAAATATGAATGAATTGGAAATAGTAGTACCTGAAGGCGTCGAAGTGGTACCAGCGAGGGGAGTTGGGGCCGCGAGAAGTGGAGAGCATGAAGATGAAGGAAGCGAGAGAGAAGCTGAAGGAGGCGATTCGGAAGACGAGGATGAGGTAGTTGAAGCGCCTGAGCTTCCGTAGCGAGACAGTGGAGTGGAAGGGATGGTTGGGGATCGGGTACGGCGTCGTCTCGCCGTTCCGGTGAGGCTGCTGAGGAGGAGAGTGCATGGTTGGTGAATTGGTCTCCTTGTTGGGTTGTTGTTGGCGGAGGAGAGTGGTTCAGAGTGCAAAATCATGGGGAAAAAAAGTGTGGGTTTTTGGAGAAGAAGATGAGATGAGGAGGGGAGAGAGTTGAAACAGTCACGGGTCGATGAGGCGAGAGTTCCATGGGAAAATTTGAAAATTTGAGATAAGGCCTAATGAGTGATATGAGAGAGAGGGCTATGGAGACATAAGACTCATAAGCCAGCAGACCAACCAAAAAAGAGAGAGAAGGAAAGTGTGAGTGTGAGAAAGAGAGAGATAAAGCAAGGAAAAGCTAAAAAGGGGTGTGCTTTGGAAAGACAGCAAGAGAGAGAGAGAGAGAGAGAGAGAGAGAGGGAGAGAGAGAGAGAGATAATAAATAAACAGAGGAGGGAGAAGGAGGAGCAGGAGAAGGCAGGGACATGAGACTCTGCAGGAGGAGGCAGGAAGAGTGTGTGGGGTCATGTAATGTAATGTGGGGGGCTTTCAGCTTTGCTTTTCCTTTTCTTTTTGGTATTTCTTTTTCTCCACAACATCTTTCGGGTTTCTTCTATAGAGATACAATCTTATGCACCAGGACTCAGTTTTACTTGTACACCCACCCATGCCATGACAGAATCCTCCCTGCCCTGCAACCAATCAATACAATTACAATTTCCAAACAAAATCTTTTCGCATCCAAATCCACTCCAATCCAACCCTTGTTACATCATTTTTAGAATTTCCTTCCTCTGTTTTTCTCTGCATTGCAAATACTGTCTGGTATATGTAATGTGTGTGATTTTATTAATTTCATGTAATCAGTTTTGCCTTTGATGAAATTCCCGTGACAATTATTAAATTGGCGACAGACAGAACGATGATGAACTGGTTGCACTGGCAGGTATACACTGTTCAAAGTCGTTTCAGCACCTCACCAACTTCATATTTTTTTAATTTTGTTTTCAATGTAATTGAGACGACCATAATATGTTCAGTTGTAGAAAAACTTATATGAAACGGGAATAGCAAAACAGTGTTGTCACCATTGCACACTAGTGTTTCTCGTTTAGTCAACATTCAGGTAAAGATTTCAAACATGTCAATCAAATGACGGGGTTCCAAATTTGACATTAAAATTCCAAGTTCACTAATTTAATCCTGATTTCATATTTGACTTTGCAAAGTACCACGAATAAAAAAAACCACATAAAGCATTCACAAGAGTCAACAACACCTGCGCGAGTTGAAGAAAAATCAAAATATATCAACCTTATAATTATCCAAATCTTTTTCCCTGAACTGGTGCAGCAACATACGTATTCATTGGATGCAAGAAAGGATCTAGTTGCAAACAGCATGTTCCTCAAACAGAACAAAACTTAAAAGTGTTTCTGGCCGCATGACTTATAACATTTCTTGTGACTTTCTGACATTGCGGCCTACTTTCTTCTTGAACTCATCCCTGTTGTCTCTCCATTCTTTCTGCAAAACATAATCAACAACATGTGCCAGCAGATTAGCAAGCTACCAGCATCTTGCATGACATTTAAAAAAAATGATAATGAAATCAACAAAAATAGAACATTGGGGGTGGGGGGGAAGAACACCTACCGCAGCTTCGACATTCGCAGGAGATTCATCATTAGGGCTTGAAAGCATTGATATTATACTCAAAACAATGCTCTCAACCTGCAGGTTAACAGCAAATTTGTCAGTAGAGCCTCAACAATAGGACCACAGTAACTACATTCATAGAACAATATGGATGCATAAAAAAATATAAGAAAATGGCTGGCACATTGGGTTTGTATGAGTAAACCAGAACCAAAGCAAACTTTGTTAAAAGTGAAAAATCAACAATTTTCAACCTGTTAAATCAAGTCCTGCATCTCTAAAATTTAGGTGGAAAGAATTGATTGTGAGCTGTGCATTTGATAATATAGCATAATCATAGCAATAATCTTTTCAGTTAAACACATCCCTCAGTCATATATGAACAAACGCATCACTAGTTCACCATGATCTTCAGTATATACTACTATATTTGAGGCAGTAGAAATGGTTGTTTCCTACAACCCTTCCAAAGTCGCTGTTCAAAACCTTCAGCTTTTTGCATCCCCACTTCAAAATTAAAAAAAAAAACTGATTACATTGCCTTGTAAAAGTTGGAGTTGTTCCCACCACCAGTGCCATTGATTAAAATCCTACTATTCAACCCAACTTTGCCATAAGCACCTAAAACTCTAAGTAGTCCAATGTTAAAAAGCCACAGACCTCCAAAAATGAGGGAAGAGTTGAGGCTTAAATATCAGGTTGAAATAATGAGGCTCAATCCTCATGCAGGAACTGAATACATCATTGGAAAATTCAACTATCATATTTGATCCAGATGCCGCATTCCCTCTTTGCTATCCCTTACACCCTTCATTTGAGCACTTTTCCCCATTGAAACCTACAGGATGTTCAGACTATATCATTCAATCTGTCATTTCTGGACCAATTAAATAAGAACAGATGAATTTCCTCCAAAAAGCATGGATTTCACTATACTTAGTATAAGCTTGTCCTATCTCATAAAATCTCTCCTTGAGATGAAGGAACACGAAGCAAACTAACAAGAGGTTCATGGTGCTATAGTACATACAAGAATAACTAATAATTAGGGCTTCGCCAATTGAGCAATGCATTAGTTTCCAATGCATCATGCAGGTCAAAAAATTACTGCACAATATAATAATCAGCCTGAACCCAACTCAAGCAATCTTGTCTAAGCTAGAGTTGTGCTAGGGTTTAGGAACAAGCACCTCAATATGGGCTTAGGTTGAGATCCACAGGGATATTGTACAATTCAGTCCTGCAGTGATCTCATTTCAGCCCTTACAGTTAGCCACCACCAAGCTGCACTGCCAATTATAACTGCCATCAGATGGTCAAGTCAGTGTATTAACGACACACACAAACTCAATCAGTTACCATATGTCTAGATCTCCAAGTTTTTCACTCTTTATCCAAAAACAATGTGCAACTCATAACTCCGAATGACAGATTCCTCATCCAAACACTTAGCCTTCTAATAACTGAATGCTATACACTTTAAATGGAAAGGGGAAAGCTCAATGCACAATAAACTACAGAATTGATTCAGTTCAGATAATCACAAACGTAATACAGTTGCAAGCAAACTCTGCACCCTAAATCTGCACTATTACGACTACAGTGAAACAAGTGAAACCATAAAAGCTAGAAAGTAACATGATTTTTATTCCGCATGATGCACAGAAGACATAAATAATGACAGAATGAGATAATGCATCTTGGCATCTTAAGACCGTACCGTATGGACTGGATTCCAGCGCTCAGTTGCAAGCTCGTAGCCATTTGGATCGTCACCAGGGGGATGAAGAATTGAAATACAAACCTTCCCATCAGGGTAAACTGCAATATATAGAAACTTTCAGGAAGCATGACCAGGATCAACTAGAGGGAAGAAGCAATATAGAAAATTCAATTCAGAAACAATATACAAAATACGGTAGTTACCATTAGGGTGCCACATCTCTGAGGTAAACCGTACTGTAGGAGGGTTGTTCGGGTAATCCTCAGGGAAGCTCATGACGGCATTAAAGAAACCACCCTCACTGCAGCAGAGGAATTATGATAAACCAAATATCCAAAACTTTTTTTTGGGTTCAAAGAATGCATGAAAATGGCTTATAGGTCTGCCCAAAAACTAAGAACCACAGTAAAATATGTGAATTTTGTGACCAGCCCCATTAATAATCAGAACCCGGAATCCCGGATATGATAGAGCAAAACTACACATATGAATTCAAACAAGCCCATATAGTCGTATGAAAAAGAAATCAGCATGTTAAAGAAACACAAACATGCACAGAAACACAAAGCTCGGAATTTGATTATAATGAAAGCCATGTTTCAAAGAAAGGAAAAAAAACAAACGAAATCGGGTTACATACTAGAGAGTATCGGGTGGGCCAATAATTGTGACGTTCCATTCAAAGATGTTTTCTTCAACGACCAAACCAGCCGAGAATCCATCCACTGGGTGTTTGCAGAGATCTGCATAAATAAATAAAAATTTAAACTTGTTTTCTTTAAAAAAAAACAGAGTGTAAATTTCAATCAGTATATATGGTTCAAATCCAAAATGAATCCAATTGCCAAAAACGGTGAAAAATAAAAAGAAAAAGAAAATTTTAGATTATGGTGTGACCTTTGAGCTGCTTCTGGAGGAGGAGGCTGGCTTGGGACGCAGGTTGCGTAGCCATGGAAAACGCAGAGAGAGAGAGAGAGAGGATGGCTTGGCTGCTTTTGAGTTTGGGTTTTATATAGAGATTAGAGAGCACCGAATTTTTAATTTTCGCTCAACTTTCTGTTTCGAATCAATCGAATAATAACTTATACGATAAATAAATAAATAATCAACCCAACAAATTTTTATTTTATTAGACAACCCAACAATTTTAGTCAACACTTTTACCAATGCCACTTCTTACATTGTAAGTTGTAATTTTGTGATGGCAATACGAACCTATTTGTCTACTAAAATTACTTAGGTAGATAAATCAGTTGGTTTGAGCAGTAAATATGTTTTTTTTCACCCAAATTTGAATTTATCTTCTTATAAATTAAATTAATTTATGGTGTATTCACTAATCAGAAATTGAATTTCAATTACCCTCTGTTTGGATGAGGGAAAATAACTCGGAATTTAGCTAAAAGTCGGGAATTTAAGAGGAGAAATTGACAATTCTCTTGTTTGGCAACTTAAGCGCATAATTTGTTAAATGACGCACGGGAAAAATCGTGGAAATTGAGGCATCAAATTCCCGAGTTTAATTTCCACCAAAATAGGCGTCATTTCACAATTTCTATTGTGCGGGAATTCATATTTTCCATGTGCCAAAACTTACATAAGAAAAACAATGCCAAACTTTTCATCTTTAAAAAAAAAAAATCAACACCAAAATTCATTTCACAATTATTGTTTGTACAATGATCTTTTTTATGGTTACTCTAGTACAATGGTATTATGATAATTTTCGTATTAAAGAGATTTCACATGATTGGGATGAAGAAATATGATCTTATTTGAACCATATGTACAATGGAAAAGAAGTTGATTGTATTGATCAATTCCAAATTAGCAAAAATGCATTAAAAAAGTTATGTAGAATTTTAGAAGAAAATAATGGTGGGTTGGTTCGAACAAGAAATATTTCAATTGAAGAATATGTAGCAATATTGTTGAAAATAATTGCTCACAATTTGAAATACAGAGTCATTGGTTTTGACTATTACCATTCAATCGAAACAATTAGTCGGCAATGTAACAGAGTCTTATATGCCATGATGAGAAATAGTGAAGAATACGTAAAATTCCAGCCAAGTACTATTGGGAGTTCTGAAAGAAGCAAATGGCAGTGATTTGAGGTACTTATATAACTAGAAAAAAAAAATTATTTTATTTTCCAACTAGTTATCTTAAGTTTCATACTTATACTGTTTTATATTTCATGTTTAGAATTGTCTTAGGGCACTTGATGGAACTCACATTCCGGTAACAGTGTCGGCGGAAGAAAGACCAAGATATCGAAATATTTAAGTTCTGTCATTTACAATTTACATGAGCTATCCAAACATTGAAATTTTAAATTTCTGTCATTTATAAAATTCGACATACATAAATCCAAACACTGAAATCTTCAATTGCCAGAAATTGAAATGATGGAAATCTAAATTCCGTCATTTTAGAATTCTATGTAATTTGCAATTCCTTCATCCAAATGAAGCATTATGGATTAAAAGGTAAGTTGGACCCACACAAAATTAGGAATTGAATTCCTGATTTTAGAGGAATTCAATTCTTGGGTGGGAGGTGGTATTCTAATCCCTGTAAAATTAACTCATTAGGAATTCATATTTTTTACCAATTATATCTTCACACAATTTTAAATATTCCAAATTTGCCATCTACTTTAATCCAACAACGAGGACATTTTAGTAATTAGCACCACTTTTACCCTAATTCCATATGATTTAGTAAACAACTTCAATAGGAATTTGGAATCTAACTCTCCTCAATCCATATGGTTAGTAAACAAATTCAATAGGAATCCAGAATCTAATTCGCCTGAATCCAACTCCTCCTCAATTCAATTCCTAGTAAACATGTCATTAATAGTTTAGACTATCATTTATATAAATAAATGATTTTACGAGTAATTTTTGGGTGTTCCTGGTACACCACATGACTGGTGTACTATCAAATAGACGTAGGATATTTGGAATATTTCCAATACAACTAACCACATGTCATAAAAAACAATGTAATAAGTTGGAGAATTATTTCACATGTTCTATGTGTATTGAATGGTACAGCAATCACGTGATGTAGCCGAAACATATAAAAATTTCTCTGATTTTACTCGTAATTTGTAAGTTTAATATTACATTTGTTATAAGCAAGAAAATGTATACTTAAAATAAAGACACATGAGATGAGTTTTCTTAATAATATAAGAGATACGATACTACACCCGATTTTCTCAAAAAATAAATTAAATACCTAGGGTTTAGAATGTATAATGGAAAAGAGCTCATGCCAAGCAAAGTCCTAATACATAAGAGGTCAATGGTCGAAAGACATCAAACAACTATGAAGATCAAGTCTAGTTAGAGTCCTAAAGATAATTTGGGCCACTAATGCATACAGTCAAGACCTTTATAAACAAGAGAGCCATAACAATGGAAACGCAATGTCCCTTTTTTAAAGAGTTTTTCTATTTAAATCCTGCACTTTTTTTGGTTCACCTCAACTTCTAATTTAAATTTTTACAATTTCTAAGAAAACCCCACTATCTTCCCAAACTATCCCTAAATACACACCATCAGAAAAAAAAAATTATAAAAAAAAAAAAAACTCATCAACCTCACACCCCACACTCGAATCCTAAAATCTTCAGTTTCATACCAGCATTTTGCATCATTATTCTTTTGCACCCGAATATTATTTTTTTGTAGAACAGGTTCTATAATTTTTCAATGTAACATAGTGTGATAAATATTTTACAAGTAATAGCTTACAAGTGTAGTCGTTCTTCATCAAGAATTTTGTTCTGCTCTGGAAAACGGATATGGTATATGGTATTTTGATGTATATTTTCTTATTATATATATGTTGTACATGGATGCAGTGAACACTGCGTTTATATTATTGAGGGCATTATGTCAATTTAGGAGATAAATAAAAACAACAAGCACAAGCATGGAAGAAATCTGTTAATAAAAGAAAAGGAGGAGGAGAAAGAGAGAGGTGAGGAAGGAACACAAAGCCAGGGGAATTTGTAATATCCACTCCATCCCTATCCATCTATATTACTCTCACAATCCCAATTTAGGGTTTGTGAAGAGAAGATGAGAGTGTAATAGGTTTCTTGGATTGAAAGAGAAGAGTAATTTGGCAATAGGGTGCAGAGGAGTTTGTGTTTTTCAAGAACTCAATATGAAGAGTGGTGGGGTGTGTGGGGGTGTGTGTATAGATGTACTAGGGTTAAGTATTAAGTTGGATGACCTTTTTTGTCTTTTACACAATAATAAAACTTAAGGGCCTAATGATTTAAGTATTGAGGTGAACAAAGAAAAATGTGGGGTTTAAATAGAAAAACTCTTTTAAAATGCTTTGACTTTAGTCTATCAACTTCAGTTCTAAGTTCTGTAATTCATGCCAACGAGGTCTACTCTAGTGAAAATGGACTTGACTTGCATATCAGTGATCTCAAGTTCGAACCCCCATGGTACCTTGACAACATGTGTGTGAGGAAATTCCCCTCCTCCAATATCACTAGTATAAAAAAAGTTATATAATTCATAATTGCTTAGTTCAATTGTCAATCTGTATTAGCTTTCATATTGAAGAATAGCCTATGGTAGCACCATTGAATGAGCAAAGAGAAGCCTATGGTAGCACCTAGCACACAAAGTGCGGTGGGAGATCGAAGAATTGCAATGTGAGCATCACTTTATTCTGATTGGTACTTTTTTTTTTGTTCTCCCTTCAGTAGGTAAAGGAGGAGGAAAAGTTAGAACAACATTATATAACTCATTTGGACTTGCAATCTTCTGAACAATGGAGCATCAAACAAAAGGCACTTGTTAGAGTTAAGGGCCTTATTGTAATTGGATTGACTTCACAACTTGTAGACTTGTAGTTTGGCAAATATAAAAGATATGGTCGTATCTGGTAAGGCCTCCTTTTCTGCTCAAGGAAAGTGGAGGATCTTGTTTCTTTCTTAGCCTGTGCCAATCCTTGAAAGAGAGAATCCAGATTCCATAGTAACCCAACCCACTATGCCAACCAATAGGTAGTGTTTGAGAACGACCTTAGGAGAAAAATGAATGGTTGAAAGGGTGTCCATATAATATGGCCGGCTTTCTTTGTTTTGATGGAGGGAGTCTGAAAATTTTCTTTGACGGACGAAAGATTTGAACTTGAGATATCTTCTAACATTTGAGAGGAGATAGCATTGTGAGCTTGTAATGAATCACTAGCTGCAACTACCCCAAATTCTCAGAAAATTTGTAAACTTAATCAGCTTACATGTCTATATTTGAGGCTAGCTAAGGGGGTGCCTGCAGTTGTAGGCCACACCAATACTTGACCTGGCTTGGACTTGAGAATTAGGACAAGTTCAACTCAACCACAAGCATAACAGGAACCCAAAGCAAAACAGCCAACCAACTTTGAATAGGAAAAAGCTAAATCAGAATATAATCAAAACCAACCATATAATCCAGACAGAAAAATCATGTCCATATTAACGGTTCGAATTCATTATAAATTGTCTCATTGGGGGTCAACGGAGGCAAGAACCATCATTGCTATGGTGAAAATTCTTGTCCCTTACAAGACATGCTCCACTTTAGGCACCTTTTTCTCTTGCAAATACTGTACTTCTTGAAAGAGCTGCAGCGGCCTTTTTTGATTTATAGAACATATTTTTCTAAGTTTTTAGTTAATTTAATTCAAATCTCTTGGTAATTAATGACAATGCAGTACACTTTATGTATAATTATGATATGGTCACCACAATAATGGATGAGAAGTCAACATACAATGACAATTGACCAACTGCTTATTAGCTTGACTCTGCATATATACAGCATTGGATTCCCAGACATGTTTTGGATGATAATCCATACTTTTCAAACTACGTTATGATTAATTTATGAATAAGTGAACTCAGTTATATATATAAATGTAGTTCTGCATGCTTTCCTATGCTCCCATGCAAATTAAAACAATCACATGCCAAAGATGAAGAGGAAGCAACTTCTTCTTCTTGTTTTTGCACTTCTCATGCTTATAGCTCCAGATGCAGCAGAGTCAGGCAAGTCCTTAACTTGTAAATTTGCTAATAATATGAGATGTTGAAGGTGAATGAAAAAACCAAGTTAACACTCTCTTTTGTTTCCTTCTAATGCTTGCTTTAGTGCTTGAATTTGAAACTGCACCAGCAAGAAAGAGTTTGGTGGCCACAAGATACATGTTAGCTACTTGGGTGAGTCTGATATTCCACTGTCTACTGCCGATGATCGTTTTCTTTTTTCCCTTTTTTTTTTCTTTTCAGTTTCGTCTGTGAAATTAAATTTAGTCATTGTTTATTTAAAATGATGGGAGAAATTCATTGTTTCTGTGGAAATAGCTCAATTCCAGGAAGCTGGTTAAAGTTCAAGCTGTTCACAAAGTCCCATCAGGACCAAACCCCACCGGAAATCAGAAACCACCATCCAGGCAAGACTGAGAAGGCAGATGGGGGTGCTTAATTATTGCAGATGCATTTTTGGGATTAGATCAGTTGGGTGAATTTTTGGAATTAGAGTCAATGGTCAGATATGTATGTTTTCCACTAGTAAAACTTCCCATTTTGGCATATATTTCAGAAGTGTATTGCATGCTATCTGGATTAGCTTTTCATATTATATGTTTTGGTATAATGGATAGAAACATGGATACTAGTTTTTTCTTTTGCTAGTCTCATGCCGCATAATCTATTTGTATTTGCTTGAGATAGACATGAGCTTTCTGGCATATGCATCTTTTTATCTTGAAGTAGAAATATCAGCTCTTGGGAAAATGATGCCATAATTAAATAGATTACCTGTGAAGACTGTGATGTTGGATTTTTGCAATCATGAAGGTCATTCTTATAACAGCAGAAAAACTTGTGTGAAACAGGGATAACGCTGTTTTGCTATCCCGACCAATCACGCTATGCCACGTATAATAACGGAAATAGCAAAACAATGCTATCATCATTGCACACAAGTGTTTTCTCCTATAACAGAGGTTGTGATGTAATGGAATGTCCCACTATCCTCTGGATCCTATTGTTGCCAAAGGAAGAGAGCATTAGCTACCGGTTTGGACATAAACAATTTTGTGTATTCAAAGATCTTCAAAAGCACCTATGGAGACTGTTTCCTTGGGTGACGCTTGAAGGCCCAAATAATATCACGCAAAAGCACCAACATTTGGCTACAACAATCAACGATTCACAGAGGAGAGCAACAACTAGCGTAGTTGAAATAGAGTCCCTGGTGTTTTATCTGAAATCAAATCCAATGAAAACAATAAAATTTCATAGAGAAGAAAAGAGTCAACCATAAGTTATTTCCTTTATACAAAGAACCTTCAATCCAAGCATAACATGGGAATCAAACTTTATAATAATGTCGAACTCCCGAAACCAGATGCTATGCACCAGGATTTTTAGTGCAAAGCTATAAGCAAAAGGCGTAAGGCCAATAAAACATAAGATACACAGCAGTTTCTTACCATACCATCTATAAATCAACATCAATCTGATAAATTGTATAAAAAGGAAGGGAAAGAAAGGCTGCTAACTTTTTCTCACTTTTTTTTTCCTTAGGGTGGGGGTTTAAATATCTAAAGGGAAAAGAAAAAAAAAAATCAGATTTCATTAAATAGATTTCCACGGTGGAATCAAGTTAAAAAAACAATGAAACAGCAAAAAATGTTTCTTGCATCTGTCGTCTTAATGGCTCCTTTAGGTCAACAGATGCTCTCTTTCATTCCAGGGAGAGGGACGAAGACACACACGGACCTCATGTTCTTCTGGTCCCACTCGACGTTTCGGTACCATAATCTCGAGCATTGTTCCAGTCTCGTCGCAGTACGCTTCCAGTTTTGCATCTTCTGGAATGCGGGTAGGGAGCACAATTTCCCTCACAAATTCCCCAGGAGGGCAGTGCTCCGGTGTTGGATCTGTTAGCTTAAATGTTCTATCACGTCTCTTAATGAATGGAATACAAGCTGTACTCACACAAGATATCTTTACAATCCCATGTGACGGAGTATTCTTCCAAGTAACTTTTACCCTTTGAAGATCTACAAAAGGCAAGCTGACAATGATCAAAAACCCTTCATCATCCTCGTATATTGTTTTCGCAGCTGTAACAGGCCCAGATGCATTCTTCATTACCCCACTAAACTCATTAAACCAAGGTGACTCAACTGGGTAGACTTTGCCATCCAAAACTCTGTCAAAATGTGGGTTATTAGGTAAACAACAATCACTGTCACTCCCATGGGGGAAAAGGTCCTTCTTTCGCTTGTTGCAGACTGGGGATAGGTCCATCCCCTCATTGTTCACATGCTCTGACGGCTGAGTTGACAAATTTAAACCAGTACCATCAAGTAATTTTCTTGGGTGAGAATTTATATTGTTCTTTGATGGAGGGACTGGCCGTTCAAGCTCGAATTCTGTATTTTGTAGGTTCCTCCAAGTACCAAAGTCACTTGCTTCAGGAGGGATTGAGAAATTTATATCTCGGCCTGTAAGCTCTGTCCACCTCTTCCTCTCTTCATCATCAAGACACATGAGGTTGGGTGATCGAACAACTTCAATCCCATGAACACACTGCGGATTAGAAAGACCCCTATAGTGCTTCCTCTGCATCCGATGAGACCGAACAAAACCCCTGTCGACACTAAATGGGAATGGACGTTCTCCTTGGCGAGAATGCCCATTCATGTAGCTCCTCAGCTGCATCTTACCCAATGCATTTTCAGGCCTATCCTTGAAAACCCACATATACATGTTCTCCATATCATGCTGAACCAAGAAAGCATCTAACTGCAAGTCTGTTTTGTCATACCCAGACACCCCATTACTGTCCCGAATGACCTTACACTTGGACTTCTCATTCAACACAGGCTTGAAATAGAAGCTGAAGAAAAACCATGCACCCCAAACGCTATCAAGTCTCTTGTTGCATTTCCTTACGACTTTGGGGAGACTGATTGTTGCCTCAGCCTCATAAACTTGAGACCCAAGGCCTACATCCAAGATGTCACATGAATCATTCCAGGTTTGAGGAGGTGGGCTGGGCTCAGAAAGTAGCGGGAGATTGATATCAGGAGGACGAGAAAGTATGAAAGTTCGATTCATCTCTCTTTCCAATTCATCATGCGACAAAGAACTCGAATCCATAGACAATAATGTAGACAAATGAGAATTCTCTATGGACAAGGTAGTGAGAAGAGCTTCCCCCATGATTTTCCACAATCTATTCCCTCTCCTGCTTCTGGGTTACAAGTTGTAAACCCCACCTTCCAAACAGAGTCACCTCACAAACATCTCAATATATCAAAATGAGCCAACAAAGATTGTAGATCCATCAAAAATTCCACAAATGAACAGAATCCTTATGATTCACACCTACAAATAAATCTTCCAAATATTTACAGACCCCTCAATCAATCCAAGCGCATTGAAGTGCAATTATCATTCTAAAAACAAGGACAACCTGAAAGCCATATCAGATCAGTGCAACTCAATCAGGACTATCACTTTCAGAATAAATACAATTATATGCAAGCAATTAACTTCAGAACAGCCTATCCCTTGTTTGGTTTAAGACAAAACTGGGAGGAAAAGAAAAATAAAACATGATTTTAGTTATAATTTCTCTTATTCCTACACAATAAATTTCGTTACTTTTAGAAAACCATACATCTCAGCTGCATCAAAGCTTAATTTTTATTTAAAATCCCCAGTACCCAAATCATTACTTTTCCAAGATCCAATTTTCAATATTTTTCTTTTCCTACACCTTCTTAGCAACCAAATAAGGCGACACACAACCAGAGAAAACCCTAGAATCTCATAAAATGTACCAAAAATGTATATCGGAATATAAATATCCAAAGGGATAAAATCAAGCAAAAAAACCCTAGCCCTATGAAAAAAAATTCCCAAAAGAAAAAGATAAAATCAAAGAGATATTCGTAGGTTACCAATAAAGGAAGGCCTCGAAGCAACAGCTACAGAGGAAATTGCAATCAGAGCCCCAATTTTGAGAGAGAGAGAGAGAAAGAAAGAAAGAAGGAAAGGGAAGGAGAGAGAGAGAAGGGGGGAGGGGGAGATGACGGTGTCTGTTTAAAGAGACGGAGTTAATGAGAAAAGACCTGCACCAGTAACATCACAGTCGAAAAACAAGCGCCGTTTATTAACGGAAGCCGTGGATTATGTGTCCGAGATGGGTCAAAACAGGCGTCTATTGGAGTTGGACCTTTGTGATTTGTGATGGACGATTGTACATTTGACCCGGACCCGTTTAGCCTTGAACCTGGTAAAGCCCAACTATGTCTAAGCCGATCTTGACCGTTAAAAATCAACAGTTAGATGGTTGAGATGGCACCACATCTTAATTCACGTTTAATTTTTATAATGGGTTTTTGACCGAAATGGTCCCCAACTTGTACTCCAGTATCATTTTGGTCTACCAACTAAAATTTTCATTTTAATCGTCCTCTAACTCTTCATTTGATGTTAATTTTGCTTGTAAGGACATTGGTCTATTAAAATTGTGCTTTTCAATTCTTATTTTAAGTCTTGGTGATAGTGATGATAATTTTTCCTACAAGTTAGGGTGTTTGTGTGGCTTCGATCTTAACGAATCGGGTATGAAGGATAAAAATCGAATATGGTGTTTTGGGTATTGACGAAAATAGTATTCAAATCTTTCATCGGAACTCAATTTAAGATATACATATATGTTGCTAAAACAGAAAGGGAAGAAAAAGTAAACAAGGATGTGATGGGAAGGGCATAACTATCTCTGATTCGCGCCATTACCATCCCTATTTGGTGGCGATATGAAATTTGATATTTTTATAAAAGAAAATTAAAAAACTATTTACCTTTGATAAATTCAAACATTTTGTCAAATGGATATTGTTTAGTAATTAGAAACGTAGGTGCAAAAGTCGTATTTGCCATGGAAGGAGGCGTTTGACATTTGTGTACTTGGGAGGAAGGAAAGACTACCAGTCAACAACGCATCGCCGTTTGGGAAACTGACGGTGTGTCATTCCCATTCCCATTATCCCATTATCCCATTATCCCATCCCATCATTCATTCATTGGTATGGAAAATGGGGAAAATTGCATCACCATCGAGCCACACGTTTAGCTTTTCATCCCACACGTATCATCTCATCAAATAATTGTGAATATATAGGTTTTTATTGGGGTGACCGCCAAAGCAAAATTATAGAGGAGAGAGGGGTTGGATCTTGGACTTGGATGGAGAGTTTATACATGCAACTACTGTACACGTGTATAGTGTAGGCTACAATGTTTCTCATGGACATCGAATCTTTTACCAAGTCCACTTATCATCACACACACACACACACCAACTCCTTATTTGATAACATACCCAATGGATCTTTAACACCTGTTTAGTCTTATCACCACCTGATCTACTTTCCAACTTTTCAATTATTAGGCCAAGTAGGTTGTTCATCCTATTGCACTCGAGTTCGATCCGTATATTAGATTAGTTTAGAGTATTCTTAATAGCCTTTTCAAAAGATTTGGAATGCTAAAATAGGTCAACTACATCATCAAAACTCTTTTCAACAGCCTTTTTCCAAACAATAAATACATAGATATTTTTCACATGTTTTCATTCTTTTTCATAACATTGTATTAATTGAATTGAAGAGTCTGTTGGGGCACAAAATATTAAAGTAGCAAACAAAGCTTTTCAAATAACAGGTCAACAAACTTAAATTTAAAAAGTTTGATTTGCTACTATAGTTGGAGATGCTCTTAAAACATCGTTTCGTTTTGTTTATCTATAAAATGCATGTTTAAGAGATATTTTGAATCACATTTTTTTATTATAAAAAAATAATTAGGGTACAACAAATATGAAAATTGATGCTTTTATTAATATAAAATAACCATTTATATATAAAAAAGGGTTTTGAGGCTGTCATATATGTCCCGGATAGTACCTTACCTTTCAATATAAGTGAAGATGTTTTTTTTGTGTTTGGAGGATGCATGTTGTTGGGCCCTTATGTAGTGTCCATATTGAATTGTTATTTAATGGAATTGAGTTGAGTTGAGTTGAGTTTAGATCATAATCATTGACTAAAAGTAAAAGGAGATAAGCATGGCTTATGCATAAGTAGGAGTTGAGCTTATTATAAACAAGGGCAGATTCCCTTTTGCTTTATCATCGTTAGTGCTAAGATGGTATAGCAATTGTTGTCTTCTTCATGAATTTCCAATCCATTTTCTGCATAGGAGACCATAATGGCTTCGGCATAGGAGACAAAAATGTGTTTATATCTTATTAATCCTATCACTTATATAAGATTCCATTTTGTGTCAGTGCTACATTTATAAAAAAAAATAAGACGGAGGGGATTCAAACTTGGAATCTCTTTCAATGTTTCGAAAGAATGTCTCACTAGACATTGGATCTAGTTAATCGTTAATGTTACAAGTACAAAGCGAATTACCTAATAAATATCGCTCCGTTAACATTAATTTGCAAGAAATGGTATGGCAAGTGTGTTGTATGAATTTCGAAACCATTTGTTTGTTCCATTGGAAATAGTGAAAATTAATCAGAATGGTTTCCAGGCAAGAGCTTTCTCAACGTTGTTGTGCTTACCTAGTTGGGTTAATGATATTAATCTTCAAAAAAGCCTATGATCTCTCACTGTCTGTCTTTTAGGCATATAATAAAACAATGGCAACCTGCTTAGCTATAACCGCCCCTTACCATATGGCTGACGAGAATAACATTGACTCTCAGGCCTTGGTTCTTCTAGTTGGTTCGATTTTGGCTATGGTTGTGTTCGCATTCTACCTTTGCTTGTGCATGGTCGTTTATTGCTGCTGCAAGACCATGCCCCTAAAAGAACAAACACTACGTCATTTGGGGACTGAACTGCAAGAGATTCTCATCCAAGTTGCCGGATTTGCAGCGCCAATGCCACGCCGTTGACGCTAGTAGTTCAACGTTAGTAGGGTTCTGAGTCCAGTGAGCCGGAGAGGCATCAGGAGTCAAGAATTTTGCAAGGCATCGTTGTATCTAGCTGGGAGAGTGTTGCATGATGGTGAGGTTTTCTTACTTATCTCTTGCAATTTCCACTCTATATTTTGTTTTGGGGTTAACCTGCAAACTACAGGCCCATTTTGATTTGACATCCCAATGAAGCCCATTGTAAATCGGATTGATCTCACCAAATGTTAAGGCCACCCCAAAATCAAGCCCTACTGGACAACCAAAATATAAGTAAGCCCATTGTGTATATGTAAATATATCAGGAATTCTATAGCGAGGGCTTTAGATATAGCCCTTAGGTGAGACCCTATTTCTTAACCGTTGGATCAAATTGGTTATCCTAATTCAATGGTTAAGAGATAAGACCTCACCTAAAGACCATATATAAGGCCCTATATAGAGTGGAAGTTCATGTAGCTAGCTCCACAGTTGCATGCATTTTCAGGCCTTTCTTCGAAAACCAAGAAAGCATCTAATAAAACTCTAACTGCAAAGTCTTACATCATCATATTATGTAAAATTTCACTTTGATCTTTGATATACATTTCAATTTTAAGCAATTTATATCATAACACATGCTAATGTTTGAAATGAGAATCCTCTATGGTACTCACTTCGATAACCGTTTGAGCCAATTTTTAAGGGTAAAGGAAATTGAAAATTTTGTTAACAACTAAAACATGTTATGCACCATGAACTAGAAAAGACATACAATAAAACCAATTAGTGCTTAGTGTATTGACATCTATATCCTTAATGTTGAAAGATGTCTCAAGTTCGAATATATCATTCTTCATTGAAAAAATATATATGCGCAAATGTATGATCGTGCAATTAATGTTCACTGAAACCACATAAATGGAACGTGTAACTGACCAATTGTTTAGTACGTATATTATAACAGAACTCGGATTTTTAAGGTTCATTACGTCTACTATTACAACTACTACATCAAAAGAAAGAACACAAATTGAATCACATATGGATTGTGGTGTGTAATTACTGGAGCCGTGCATGGCTTTCACATAACTAGGAGTTAGGCTAATTACAAATAAGATCCCATCTTGCTTTCATCATTAGTGCTAAAACAGAAAGGCAAATAACCCAAGAAAAATGGCAAAGTATCAGCCACGGGTTCCTCCTCCTCCATTAACATTACTTGCACGAAATGGTATGGTATTTGTTTCTACTTGAAGTTCCAAAACCCTTTTGATCTGCATATGAAATAACGAAAACCAAAATGATATTTTGATCTGCAAAAGTGCCGACTCAGAGGTTCAAATCTCTAACCAGTTTCTCATTGTCTTCGTAGGCACACAAGACAATCCCAAACCTTCGCTATAATCGCCTCTTCTATATATAATTTCCAATGTTCCAATGTTGCATTTTAGCCAAATTAGAGTCTCTTAATTCTAGACTGTAAATTTCTACAATGGCTAAAATTGTCTCTGACCCCAAATTGTACATTCTTCTGGTGGCTTTGAGCTCGGCTGTGCTTGTGGTCACACTCTACCATTGCATCATCATTTGTTGCCGCAACCGCAACCCGCCACGACGACAAATACAACACCGTTTGAGGCCTAACATGCAAGAGATCACAAGCTTCACAGCAGCAAGCAGCGTGGAGGCTTCCTCAGTGGCCCAACTCATTCCGGCCCACAAGTTTCAAAAGGGTGTGGGCTTGCTCTTGGAGGGAGATGGTATGTGTGCTGTGTGTCTGAGTGAATTTGAAGAGGGTGACGAATTTCGAACCTTGCCGGAATGCATGCACTCGTTTCACGTTCCATGCATTGACATGTGGCTGTATTCCCATCCGAGTTGCCCAACTTGCCGCACGGATGCCACGCCGCAGACGCCTGCAGTTAAGCGCTCGCCGGATTATGGGTCCGGTGCGCTGGAGAGGCCTCAGGAGTTAATAATTTTACAAGACATTGTTGTTATGCAAACTAGCTACGAGTAACGAATGATCTCGAGGTTTGTAGAATTGCGCTTGATTTTGGGTGGTCTCAATGGGCCATAAAAATGGGCTTGGATGCCAAAACAAAATGGGCATGTAACAGAGTCCTGGTAATTTGTGACCAAATTAAGATAGTCCTATCAGTTGCATGTAATTATATGGGAAGGTTACAATATATTTATGGATTGTTTGAACGTTATTTAAAATGTTAGGAAGACTACATTTATGAATTACATATACTCGTACTAAAAGTAACGGTTGGTATATGTATATAATTTTTATAACGTGGTCCATGGGCCCCAAACTTTCAATCATAAAACCATATGTATTGAATGCCCACTTGTTTTCCAGCCAATTTACAATAGACAATTAAACTCTGTTATTTTTTGTTTTATTTTATATAATTGAAATAAATCTGCAGTCTAAAGAAATCAAACCATGTTTTTCTCTTTTTTTTTTTTAACTCTGACAGATATAAAAACATTATGGATGGATATGTAGTTGTACTGGAGAATAATTATATTCTTAAATAAATTTTAAAAAAATAAAAAAAATAAAAAAATAAAAAAATAAAAAAAAAGGAGAGGGAATGTGCATTTGCCAGAAGATTAACCTCCTTTAATCATAGGGGTGCCACTGCCAACGCCAAGCAACTTGTGATTTTAAGGACAAAAAGAAACTGTTTTTTAGCCCTTGGACTTGGAGTCAAAGGTATCAAGCCTCACAAAAAAGCTTATAAACTTTCAGTTTATATATATATATATTATTATATAAATATAAATGCAGGTTTTCCTAATTTAGCCATTTGAGATATAAATTAAAAGATGCTTCTTCATTCCAATTTAGCATCAAATCAAAAATGACACATCGCTTTCTTTGTCTTTGTGTTCCCATGTGAACATCCCTCGAAGAACGCAAGTCCTCACAGCCATAGACTAGCGAGGCATTCGGCCATTTGCCAACCCTTTGAGTCTCTAGGCTCCACTTTCACCGTTTTAAATCCCCTGCTCTTTTTCCAGAGCTCCCAGTTTTTTGTGCACCTCACTATGAGACAGTGGTACTGTTTATGAACCATTTCTGTAAGCAATTGGAGTTTCAGTGTTTTGGGCCAATTTTCTGTGATTATCCAAATCCAGGCAAGTTAGTGTTAGTGGGTTTTTAAAGTAAGAAGCTTTTGTAATCATGGTTGATGATTTAAAGAGTGATTTTCAGAAAAGGAGGAGCCTTTTAGTGATGTTTTAGCAGCTGGGTATGTGGGCATCGTTATTTGACGGTAAAGTAGTATGCAAGGTAAAGAGAACTGGTAAAGCATAGATATTTCTTTCATCTTTTGGGTCCTTGTGAAAGTTCATGATCTTGGTTCTTGGGCTTGTCCTCTGGTCATAGAAGATTGGAACTATTGAGAAGTTCCCAGCAAATTAAGCTTTCCTTTCGCTTTCTTGGGTTTCTGTTGAAGTGGATGAAAACTTTTGAGAGAAACATTTGAGCTTGATTTTGCAGTTTTTGATGTAATATCAGTAGTTTTCTGATGAGATTTGATGACAAAGATGAAATCTTTGAGTAGCGTAGGACTTGGTTTGAGTGTAGTTTTTGGTTGTCTTTTCTTGGCTCTCATTGCTGAGCTTTACTATTTGTTGTGGTGGAAGAAGAGGTTCACCAACAGAGAGATTGAAAATGACTACAGCAGCCCACAAAAAGAGCTGTTCTACACGTTTTGCTGGAGAAGGAACTCTTCTTTGTGCCACACAGCTCGAGGCCCCAGAGAACTCTGTGCTTCATTGAGAATGACAGAAACACTTGTCCATGATCCAAATTCTCAGCTTCATATGCACACAAGCAACAATTTGCTGCTCAAACAATTGGAAGAGGATGAGCTGGACGCAGAGCTTATGAGGCTGCAAAACGCTGCAGGCCCTCCAAGACATCTCTTCACAATTGTGGAAGAAACAAAGGAGGACTTAGAATCTGAAGATGGCAAGTCTAGAGGTGATAGGAGCCAAAAGGGGTCAAGAAGTAAGAGTTTGAGTGATTTGCTTGTCACTGTAGAGACACCATATTTGACTCCTTTGGGTTCTCCAACTCTTTTCACACCTCCTCTCACTCCTGCGGTGGATTCTCAGAACCAGCATGGATTCAACCCTCTCTTTGAATCAAAAACTGATGCAGAATTCAACAGGTTGAGGTCATCTCCACCTCCCAAGTTCAAGTTCTTGCAGGTAGCTGAGGAGAAACTTAGAATAAAACTAAAGCAAGAGGCTGAAAAGGGTGTTCATAAGATTGATGGTCAAGTTCAAGAGAAAGGAAATAAAGCTCCTCCCATTTCAAGGTTCCTTAAAGATGAGGAAGATGGTTCTTTTATCACAATAATTGTTGACAAAAACAAAGAAAGGGAGCTTAATCATCACCATCTCCAGCTACCACAATACCATTCAAGCACTTCTCAGGTTCTTCCCCTTGCTTCTTCACCTTCAGCATTCAGATCACCAATTAACAAGAAGCCCACTTTACATTAGAGAACAATTTGATCTCTCTCTTTTTTTTTTCTTCTCTTTTTTCTTTTTGGATTTTACTAATTTTTGGTGTGTTGGGTTTATCTTGTTTTTTAGGCTGAGGGTTTAGTAATAGGTTAATATGAAAAATCCCTTGTGCAATGTATCTTGAATTTTAATGGGAGGGGGGGGGGGGGACACATTTTCTGCAACCTGATGGTGGGAGAGATGGGTCTGGTGCAAGTGGGGGACCTGTGGCTGTGAAGTTATTTGTTTTATTCAGTCTCAAATGTCCCCTGAGTTGTCTGATACCTGTAATCTTCTTGTGAGTGATAATGCTACAACAACTGATGTTCTTGTCCAAAATTTGAGACCAAATTCTTCTCTCTCTCTCTCTCTCTCTCTCTCTCTCCTACTTTTATCAGTAAGAGCATGCATAAACAATCATTGTTGCCATGTCCTTGTTCTGGCATGTTTATCCCACTAGTTTTGGTAAAAAAAGATTTTGAAGGGGTAATTAATATCTTTGTACAAAGGTAGAGTTTAATTAAGCATGGAAAATTTAAAAACATTGATTTACCTACTGGCTGACATGATAATTAAGAAAGCAGAGCAGACCACCACCTGCATTACATGACAAAGTTGAAAAAAGGAGAATGGAGTTGAGATGGCATTTGGCCTTTTTCCCAAACAACAAAGATAAGCAAATGCCCCGTGAAAGTGGCTTGTGGGAATTTGCCGAAAGGTCCAACTCTCCTTCCCTCCACCTGGAAGAATCATTATAGGCTCTTACTTTTTTACTGTCCCGCTTTGTAATCTTCTGTGCTGACAGATTCTTGACTCAAATCATGAGCTTTAATGTGTAAATCAACTTTTACTTTAATGGTCCTTCCTTATTTCATTGTTCATTGGACTGAATTTCCATTTCACAGTACGGAGGGTTTCTCGACCAAAAATCATAAAAACTGCTATTTTTTTAAATTTATATAAATAACTGTTATGTTAGCAGAAGAGAAAACATCAGCACTTCATAAAAAGTTAGAAACGTGTGATGATGATAGAAAGTCACATGCTTTAGGTCACTTTGACAAAAGTTTACCAACAACTATTGTGGTCAGGTAATATATCTCCATTTCATTGTTGCTTTCAATTGAACTCGATTTAAGTGAAAGTGACACCTGGTTTTATAATTTCACTTGATAACAGAAAATAAAATAAAAAAGGGAGAAGGGAAAAACTGAGCAGGGTTATCTCCCAAAATGCAACTTCTGTATGAAAATTACATCTCCCCTTTTATCGACATTGTGAAGTAGAATGAAGGTGAAAGTTCATTGTTCATTATGAAGAGCGCAATTGTACGAGTGGAAACGCACAAATATTTTTGAAAGACCAACTACAAGGCCAACAAATATGAAGGACTATCAAGTCAAATTCCCATGGTAGCAATTGCAGTCATTCCCAGCTCAACACACAGTGGATTCAGGCCTGGTTCTTCTAAGAGGCTGAATGCCGTAAGCCCATAATAGGAGTGATATAGATCGGGCAGCTGCCCTGGGAACTTGCTGAAACCACCGTACTGATGAAAATGCAAATATGAGCAACAAAGTCAGGAGTTGTAAGCAACAGTATTAGCTTAGGAAAAATATCAGAAAGAAATTGAGCGACTTCCATAATATCATATGAGTAGCCTACTACAGCGTTCCCGATGTTCACAAAAGATGATGTTGCCATACAAATCAAGCACCAAAGTCAATTCATATTTTCTGCATTTTGTTGGTCTGGTTTGTTTTTGTAAGAACAAGTACTTAGATTTATATTCAATTGTGTTTCTAGCCGTAATCATATGTATACCATCAATAGATAGGGATGACCAGCTATTACTTATGGAAACCATATAGCATGTTGGCAGGGCTTCTATCATCAATAGCCTCATGATCTTCCTACCCTTGTAATGGGTGGGATTGATCAAATAAAGTCTTTTATTTGTATGCATGGGCAAATTAATAACAGATTTTCCGTGAAAAATCTGAATTACATTATCCTCCTACCATATCATAGGTTAATAATACGAGATAAGAGAAGCAAAAGCACCTTGGACTGACAAGTTTGCAAAAATCCATGTAAAGCCTTCTTGTCAATGAATTTATGGCCCCCTAAAATCTTCAAAACTGATGCAATCCTGCACAAGCAAATTTCTCTTGTCAGTGTACATAATTCCCAACACTATATGAAACTCCCAAAGGATGTTCATCCCCTACCAAAATGCATAACATGTGTCACTAGGCTTGTTGGGTCTACCCTGAAATCCACCGTCAGCTGCCTGCCTCTGCAGTGGTATACAAGAATGAGATAAATCATCTGAATTATGAGAATGCAAAGTCAGGGACCAATGTTTTCAGACGCATCTACTTATTTGGCAGATTTTAAAGCCATGCCTGTCAATTGTTTACTTGCTGGAATGTTAAAAGTGTACAATCTCAAGGAAAACTGATAATGCTTGAAGAGTTTAAGTGGGGAAATAAACCTGCACGCACCAATCCAGCAACAATGGCACATCTATTATGGAAGATGGTGCATTTTTAGAAAGAATTTCATCTTCAATGAATCCCATTAAGCAGAGAGATGCAACACCGCAATATGTTGCACCACCTGTGTCACTAAGATGAATATTGTATCATTGGAGAAAATGAAGATTTTAAACTTATAAACTTATAACACAAGAGCTAACTTATGAACTTATAACACAAGAGCTAGTCTGAGAAATATGCTTTCTTCCTTCTTTAGTAAATACTAAATAACAAGAATCAAGCAAAAGATTAAAAAACAAGCAAAGGGGTGGGTAAGGAAATCAAAAGAAAAATTGGGAACACAGCATCAATGTTAAATAGGTACAACGAACCCATTCTTAAATCAGAGTCAGACACAAACAACAACAATGCCAATAAAATTGAAAAGTTTCAAAATAAAAAAGCATTAACTGCAAAAATAATATAGTTCAACAATTATACATAATAGTTTCAACTCACCATGAGATTCTGAACCAGGAACCAACCCAAAGCCACCATCATATGACTGAGAGAACGACGTCACTTAAGTATAAGTATATGGTATTCAGAATTTGGAGATATACCGATCAAATGGAAGATATAATGTCAAGAGGATGACTAAGTACAGATAAATTCATAGACTGCCCAAAATCACCGCAGTATCCATACTGACCTGGCACTTTAATATGTACTCCTTGGCTTTCTCCTTGTCCATGCCACTCCAATTTCCCAACATATGACAAATGGCCGCTGGTACATCAATCAGCTAAATTGATACTACATTGTCAAGTATATTGAATTAAATGGCTTAAAAAGTACGTACATATAAGCTTTTACCGTCGTACCAGCACAATAAATGAATCGAAGATCAGTCTCGGCTCCTGTATGTATAGGCATAAAACTGCCAAAATCAGTATAAAAATATCAGGAAATTGGTCAAGCAACCTCATAACACCCCAACTCAAAAAGAAATGAAACAAATGCATCCAATTATGAGGCTATAAAGTTTTACAGTAAACCATAATACCTCCCATCAGGCTGTTGAAGATTTCTCATTGACGTCAGTATTGACTCAGAGTCGATACTGGACAAGTTACAGCCAACGATTTTAAGTAAGGTTAGGGCACAATACGTGCTCGCCAGGTTACTGACACTGGGACTTAAAGCCTATATGAAGATTAAACTATAAAATTACTAACAGGAAATAGGAGAAAGTAAATCATAAAATGCTGTTATATACTAACCATTTGCTTAAACTTACACCCTAACAGGTTAAAACCCAAAAGACAGTTAAGCTAAAACAACACAGAAATTAGTTCATAACTTCATACCTCATTATCATTATCCTCTGGAGGAAATTGAGCAGCTCTGGAACCGTGGAAACCATAGAATTGTCCTGAAACAAGTTAAAAGCTAGTTTCTTTAATTATTTATGTACAAATGCAAGCTTAAATGAAAACAATTCAATTCAATTATATTGAATTCAAACCCAAAAACAAACAAAGATGTTGCATTTTTGAAAGCAAGCAAGCCCCATACCATTGTTCAATTCGGCTGTGCTTCTTGGATGAGCTTGCAATGACAGAACCCAGGTGGCAACTGCATCCTTGTCAACCTAACAAATCAAGATTTGAATTTCATCGATGTGAACCAAAGAAAGGAAGCCCAACAAAACGTTTAAGGGAGAAAAGATTGCAACTTTCAAAACGTACGAGGCCATCGAGAGCGTTGAGGAGGTCGAGGCCGGAGATGACGAAGTAGGCGAGAGTGAGGCGGTTGATTTCTTGGCTCTGATAGGGGGACGGCAGAAGCTGGTACATCATCTGCAGAAACGTCACGTGCCGGTCACGCTCGAAAAGCTCCGAATCCATGGCCCGATTTTATTGGATGGATGTGGAGATCCGATCCGAGTTCGAGTGGAAACTGTTGATGGCGATTTCTCGGCCTTCTCTGAGAATCAGCTTTTGGCTTTTGATACCTTGCCTGTTTTTAAAGCATTTTCAGATGTCATCTTCCAAGTTCATAGAAGCACAAAGTATTTTTATTTTTTGGTTGGTCAATTCCCAATTCAACCTCATTATTCTCTTCTCTGCCGAAAATGAAAAAGGCGGTAAGTCATTTAGAAGGAAATTTCAATCTTAACCAATACTTATATAAAGGCTGTAGAACAAATTTTTATGTAATAAATGTAAATAAAGAAAAAAGATAATTGAGTAACGTACTTCATTTTCAAAATAAGCGATTTTAATTGTCAAAGAAATTAACTATTAACTACTCGAGCTACAAATAATTTACAAAAGTCTTTTTTATTTGTTGTTTATCTTTAAAAAGATAAATTATTTTGCCTACTATAAAGCCCTTTTGTATGTGTATAATAATTGTAACATAATATATAAAGCATAAAATTAGAAAAGCAATGAAAGAGCATTGGAGAATTGGGTTTAATTCCAAAACCACCCTAAAACCCTACCCCAACCTTCGACTCCCATTTGACATTGAACGCGTCCTCACGAGTCACAAGTGACAAACACTACCGCTATTTCTCTCGCGCGCGCCCTCGTAGACGTTACACAAACACTTTGTTTCAGTAATTTCGTCGAACACTTTGGGTGGGTTACTGCGAAAACCTCAGCTGACTCATGAGGGCCAACAAGGCAACGGTCTTAACGTTTGCTGAGAAATGCAAGGTATGCCCTCTCATTTTCTGTTCTGGATTATGGGAGCTGTTGCATCCAAATACCTCACTTTCATTCTGCAATTTATGTTCATACTTTTGCTGGCACAAGCTTGTCATGACCTTGAAACTTTTGCAGAGCCTACTGTCTTCCAACTGGCAAGGGCAACTCAATACCATAAAGGCTGATGCTAAAGGAAGGTACCCATTTGCTCAAAACTGTTACTTTTCATCATCTTCTTCTTCTTCTTCTTCTTCGTTGCCCCTTTATATAGTTAGCCATAAGATATGCTTAGAAAACTTTGAAGAATCATTCTTTTTCATTAATTCGGATAGCAAACACCTCCACTCAACTGAATATACTACAATAACTTGGTGTAGTTGGGTTGAGAATTTAGCTGATCAAGGATGCAACAGTAGGGGACTGAGTTGTCGAAAAGAAATCACATTGAAAACCCAATTGATTTGGATCAAAGGACCCGTGTAGACGTTATTTCTCGCTTCATAATTTTGTATAGTAGTTTGGAATTGAGTTTAGGATTTCATTTTGCATAACTATAATTAGATATGGGTTCCAATGTTTTAGTGTCTGTTAACCTTCTTGTGGTCTTTATAACCATTCGGGGGCAAAGAAGACTGCTACTTTCATACATTAACTAGTGGGATTTCTTGTTGTTTGCTCTGTATGGTTGTGTTAGTAAGGAAGACATATACAGATCAAAGGTTAAGTACATCTGCAAAAGAGGGAAGCCATACATTTGGGTACCCGAAAAGGAGTTGCATAATGTGGTAAGCTCATATCATAGTGTTTAGAGTGATTAGTTTTACCTTCTGACATAAATTCATAAAGTTTGAACTTTAATTGCTTGCTGGTTAGCTGTCTTTGGCGGTGTTTTAAATTGTTTGTTAGAAATTTAAGTGTTAACACGCTAAGTCATAATTTTTTAAAAGGAATTTTGAGCAGTTATCAGAGTTTTTTTGTTAATATCTTCACTTAATTATTTGATAGATATCCTAGGGTAAAAAAATGATTTTATTGTCTAGTGACAGGTGTGCCTTGTGCCCTGGGGCTGCAATTTTAGTCATTAGAGCTGTTATCCTCTTATTTATTTTTCTTCTTCTCATGCAGAATGTAATTGTTGATGAACGCAGTTCATTTGCTGTGGCCAATCCCATCCCGGGTCCACTGGCAAGCTTGCTTAAATCGATAAAAAAGGTATTCACTTTTTGATTTAACTCCCTCCCTCCAAGTTAGCTACTATAAAGATAGCTTTTATCTGCTCCATTCATCAATGGGTCTTTCTTTCATAGAGCTGCTAATAGTTCATTCTTCTGAATTTGCAGTCACCAGCTCGAGTTGCTCTGATTGGAGATGTTGTACCTCTAACAGATGCAAAGGTAATCTTATTCTACCCCGACTTTACTTTTTATAGCATTCTGAACTCGAATAGCTCTGATTCCAACTACTGGATCCATGTTCTTTGTCACAAGACGATAAATTTTTCTTTCTGTAAGTTCTCTCATATAACGTCTGTACCTCCTAATATGGTTGTTTAATTAATGCTGGTCCATGACATAATCCACTGGATAAGGAAAATCCAAACCAAGAATTCAGTGATGCTTTTAATCGTTATAATTAGATTACGATAGAGAATAAGCGACTGAATTACACCTAATCCTACTTAGATTGAAACCACACAAGTAATAAGCGATCAACTGGAATTTGAGCTCTCAGATGGCTTTCAAGTATTATGGTTACATTTTTCCTTGACTAAGATGTTATTGTTCTTGTTACAGGTTAAGTCTGCAACAGAAGTCCTTAAAGAAGTCATACTGACGGAACAGAAAGCAATAAGTGAGTCCAGTTATACAGTTTCAGGTATATTAAGTTCTTCTGATCATAGCTGTACATCACGAAGCGAAAACCTTAAGGAGGTCTTGGAAGGGGATGAAAAGTACATAGTTTATAAGTTCAACCAAAGGCAAGAACCCCTCTTTCTTGATGCTGTCTCGAAATCTTTGTTTAAAGTTTGTTGTTAACTGAATGTGGTGTTTTCATCAGTATCTCTGGTTGTAATTATTTTAGGCTCAGGTTAGAATTAAGACTTCGATAGAAAGTATTGGAGCTGGGGCTTCTGTTTTCTAATTGAAGTACCGCCTGTTTGGTGTTCTCCCTGCCTGACCCACCTGATAACCAGACAACCTCCTGGCCAGTGTTCAGTAAAATTCATTTTTCTTTGTTTTTTAAGTTACACAATAAGGAGTATTACCGTGCATTCCCTTAATACAACTGTGGCTTTAGTTTCCAAAACATTAACCTAGATGTCCTTGAATATGTATAGTTTCTTAATACTGTTTCAATGGGAGAAATGCTCATGTTTCTGGGTTTCTTAATAGTGTTACAGTGGGAGAAATGTTCATGTTCCTGGGTTTGGTCTCTGTTTGCTAACCGTGTACAGCAGTTCAGATTATGTGTTTTTTTGGAGGACCCCCTAAAATTTCAGTCCCAGCTACCTCTGACGCAAAATCTTTATTGCACAGATCATGCATGTATGTTGACGGCAATGGAGACACTCATGAGATTGATCAGGAAGATATGAACGCATCTAAAGCAGATCCGTTAGGTAGAACCTTTCTGAAACTAGTTTTTAAGGACTCTCATAGCATTAAGCAGATAGAGCTTTACCATGCTAATCACATGCGTAATATTTTGATGTCTAGCTCTTTTGTCCGCTAAGCTTATCGATGGGATAAATCAAAGCGCTGCCAGACGCAGAGCCCTCATGCTTTTCTGCTTGACATACTTCAATACAAATGCAAAGGTAAGTTCATGCATTTTAGGAGTTTCATGTTTTAATGGTTACTTGGGTGCTTGCTCATTCTTAACTCATTTATTTACATGCTGTCATGGAAGGATGCATACATGCTGTCTATCGATCGTAAGGGATTTGAGGTATTGAGCAAGGTTCCTAGTCCTGCGTTGAAGGATGGATATGGCCAGTTTCAGTGGAAGCAATTTAGATTATCTTTGAAGGAAGAGGCACGTGATGTCGAATCATTCTGCCGCCAACTTGTGGAAATGGAAGAGGAGGCTGTTAAGGAGGTTTCGGGGCACAGTGGTTTAGCATGAAAAGGTTTCAAAACATAGCTGAAATAGTTTCTTGCCTGTTTGTTTTTCTTATAATCCTGTCGAGAGAGTTACAATCTTATAGTTGGTTAGTTTTGGAATTAAAATCCAATTAAACTAATTAAGAATCCCAATTGTGAATCAATGGAAACTTTTTTTCGGGTGAAATAATGACGATGTCTAAATTATTGAATTGATCCAATCAAAAAACCCAAGAGATCTTAATTATAAGGAAAATAGGCTTAATTGGTAAAATTGAAACACAACATTATCAACAAAATGACCAAGATGACCGTACACGGATCTTGGAGATTTAACAGACGTTTACGGAGTTCAAACCTTAACTAACAGACCGAAATACTTTTAAAAAAATAATAAGAACTTAACCAGCTGACAACCCCCACCATTTTCTTCAAAACACAGCCACAAAAACAACTTAATCAACTTCCTCGATCTTGGGACCAGCACCGCTGCCACCAGCAGGAGGAACATCTTCATCCATGCCACCACCGACATCTGGACCACCGGCACCCTGGTACATCTTGGCAATGATCGGGTTGCAGATGCTCTCAAGCTCCTTCATCTTGTCCTCAAACTCATCCGCCTCAGCAAGCTGGTTGCCATCAAGCCATTGAATGGCCTGCTCAATTGCATCCTCAATCTTCTTCTTGTCAGCAGCGTCGAGCTTGGAAGCAATCTTGTCATCCTTAATGGTGTTCCTCATATTGTAGGCGTAATTCTCCAGGGCGTTCTTCGCCTCCACCTTCTTCTTGTGCTCCTCATCTTCCGACTTATACTTCTCAGCCTCTTGAACCATCTTCTCGATTTCTTCCTTGGACAGTCTTCCCTTGTCATTGGTAATGGTAATCTTGTTCTTCTGGCCTGTCGTCTTGTCCTCAGCAGAGACATTCAAGATACCATTGGCATCAATATCAAAGCAGACTGTGATCTGAGGCACACCCCTTGGAGCTGGAGGAATTCCAGAGAGCTCGAATTTTCCCAACAAGTTGTTGTCACGGGTTCTGGTCCTTTCACCCTCATAGACTTGGATCAAGACACCGGGTTGGTTGTCTGAGTAGGTAGAGAACACTTGCTCCTTCTTGGTTGGGATGGTAGTGTTCCTTGGGATCAACACAGTCATCACACCTCCAGCAGTCTCCAACCCAAGGGACAGAGGAGTGACATCAAGAAGCAAAAGATCCTGCACCTTCTCATTGCCTTCACCACTCAAGATAGCAGCCTGTACAGCGGCACCATAAGCAACGGCCTCATCTGGGTTGATACTCTTGCAAAGCTCCTTTCCGTTGAAGAAGTCTTGCAACAACTGCTGTACCTTTGGAATCCTAGTAGAACCACCCACAAGCACGACATCGTGGACAGTGCTCTTGTCCATCTTTGCATCCCTCAAACACTTCTCAACTGGCTCCATACACTTCCTAAAGAGGTCCATGTTGAGCTCTTCGAATCTTGCGCGGGTAATTGTTGTGTAGAAGTCGACACCCTCATACAAAGAATCAATCTCAATGGTTGTCTGAGCAGTGGATGAGAGAGTCCTCTTTGCCCTCTCACACGCTGTTCTCAACCTCCTCAGAGCTCTTGGGTTTCCGATGATGTCCTTCTTGTGCTTCCTCTTAAATTCTTGGACAAAGTGGTTCACCATTCTATTGTCAAAATCCTCTCCTCCCAAGTGGGTGTCTCCAGCAGTAGCCTTGACTTCGAAGATACCCTCTTCAATAGTGAGAAGAGAGACATCAAAAGTACCTCCTCCAAGATCAAAAATCAGGACATTCTTCTCGCCAACACTGGTTGCCTTCTTGTCAAGACCATAAGCAATAGCAGCAGCGGTGGGCTCATTGATAATACGCATCACATTAAGCCCAGCAATGACCCCAGCATCCTTGGTAGCCTGACGCTGAGAATCATTGAAGTAAGCTGGGACAGTAACAACGGCATTCTTCACAGATGAGCCTAGATAGGCCTCAGCAATCTCACGCATCTTGATGAGAACCATGGACGAGATTTCTTCTGCAGCAAACTGCCTCTCTTCACCCTTATATGTGACAACAATCATGGGCTTATCACCAGGGCCTGGAATGACCTTGAAAGGCCAGAGCTTCATGTCACTCTGAACAGAAGGGTCAGAGAATCTCCTACCAATCAACCTCTTTGCATCTGCAAAAGTAACGAAGCTGGTTTAGAAACGCTTCATGAACTAACAACACCATATCAAGAAATCGAACGGATTAAATATAAAACTCAAAGCCTCGACCCAACAACAAAAAATTGTATTATAGACAGAGTCAATTAACTTAAAAAAACCTCAAATTAACATGAAATTTAATATATTTTTTTGCACAACACAAATTTCCAAACAAACTTATAAATAGTCCAAACAAGCAGAGATCTAGTAAAACCGAGTGAAACTAATAACACCAAATCGGATCATTGAAATATAGAACAATAAATATTGACACTGAAATTCATAAAATCACTCAAACAAGCAGAGATCAGACAGCACACAGTCAAACTGGTGTAGCCCCTGAACTAAACAATCAAATAAAACTGAACATGCAAGGCCAAACAAAATCATAACAACAAAACCGAAACGGAAAGTAGTAACCAAAGAATTAAGTAACTTAAAAGGTTGGAAAATAAACAAAAAGGATTTGAAAGATTACCGAAGACGGTGTTGACCGGGTTCATAGCGACCTGGTTCTTGGCCGCATCGCCGATCAAACGCTCGCTATCGGTAAACGCAACGTAAGAGGGCGTCGTCCTGTTGCCCTGATCGTTGGCGATGATCTCGACGCGGTCGTGCTGCCAAACTCCGACGCAAGAGTAGGTGGTGCCGAGATCGATCCCGATCGCCGGTCCTTCTCCTTTTCCTGCCATTGTTGTACGGACCCAAAGCTCGGAGACTTAAATCAGACAATCAAGAAAAGAAGCGCAGAGAAAAGAGAACGAATCGCAGAGGAATTGAAAAGCTTTGATAGGGTTTCAAGTCACAGATACTGGAGCGAGACTTGTGTGGTGGGTGCTATATAGTAGAGAGAGAGAGAGCTTGTCTAGAATGTTCGTATTTACGATTATTGGGGGGGAGTGTGTCCAGAATGTTCGGTTTGATTCTAGCCGTTGATTTGAATCTCACGGACGGTTCTGATGCTATTTCCTTCGTGGGCGTTGTTTCCTTTTCAAATTGGGCTTACGAGTTCCGTGTCCCACCCACTCATACTCGGAAATTTCTCCAAAGGACGGTGGTAAAATTGTCTCTTTGCAAAGATTGGCTGTATGAAAGATCGAGCAATTCGCGCCGTTTCGTTGAATTTTTTTTTTTTGGGGTCAAAAGTTCCGTTCAATTCTGTGTCTGAGATTTTTCTTCTTGCCCATTTCTTACAATCCTAATATCTTCTTGTATGGCCTTCCTTTGGGCTTAATTCCCAAGAGTCATTCTATATTGAGGGCCATTAGGTGAGATTTTATATCTTAATTGTTTAATCAGGTTAACTAATTGGATCTATCGGTTAAGAGATAAGGCCTCATCTAAGGGTCATATATAAGGTCGTCACTATAGAATTCTTGATAGTAAGGGTCTTAGATAAGGCCCTTAGATGAGGCTATATTTATTAACCGTTGAATCAAACTAATCAATTTGATCTAATAATTAAGAGATTGGGCCTTATCTTATCTGATAAGGCCCTTACTATAGAATTCTTGTAACTCTCAAATATTTAATGGGCTTAAAAGGTGGGCATCAACTTGGATTCATAAGTTTTGAAAATAGTTCATTCAGTCAAAACACTCAAAAACATAGTTAATTTAATCTCAAAACTTAAAAGAGATTGTGGCATTTCCTAGAGTCTTACCCATAGTTTAGCAACCAGTTTGGTGGTTCGGTGTGGATTAGACTATCTCAAGTAAACTGAATTAATGTATGGAATGTGTTTGTTGAATTATGGACGCGTTGGGGGCTTGACTTACTAAAATGGAAAAAAGTCGATGTACAAGTCCCGTATTGAGGTGGTAAGACAATATAACACTAAACTGGATTCAATTCCAATCCTATTTTGTCACGGCCACCAAATAGACTTTGTAGGACTAAATTGGACTCAATTCCAATCATGTTCAACTCCTTCCACCAAACGAAGGGTAACACTCAACGAGTCATTCTATAGTGAGGACTTTATCTAAGGCTCTTAGATGAGATCCTATATTTTAATCGTTAGATCAAACTAATCAATTGGATCAAATTATTAAGAGATAGGGTCTTATTTAAGGGCCTTAAATAAGGCCCTCACTATAGAATTATTGAAGACTCAATAGGACTAAATTGGACTCAATTCCAATCATGTTCAGTCCCAGCCACCGAACGGGTCAAAATAATTGTGATGCTTGGGCTTTCAAGCTATAGACAGAGCAAGCTTCTGCTGGGCCTGTTTTAGAAGAACACTTGACCCTCAAAGTCGGTTTTGCAGAGCGATGTTACAATAGCATGACCAGTTGGTGACCCATCTTTTTGGCCCAAAATCCATACAAATATAAATGCGCAATTTGCCCACTCCACCAGTGTCACTGAAATCAAAATTAGGGAGCCCTGTAAATTGCAATGCAGAATATATTGGACCACCATCTTTAATCGAAAGAAAAGAAAAGAAAAAAGGCTTAAAGCACGTGAGCAGATCAAGCAAGAGATTTGTCTGCTTCTTAATCTCAGATTTACAGTTCTCAAATCCCTGCCTCTGACAAAACCCATATCAAAACAAGGAGGATATGGGAAGTAGAATAAGAATTAGAAGAATAAATTACTGAACCCCATGTAATTTTTATTGTGTAAACGTGGGAAGGAGAGGTGACAGCAGGTGAACAAAATAATGGGGGCAAAAGCTGCAGGGCTAAGCTTTCCTTTGCAACTTTGCATATAACTGTACAGCTAGAGTACCCTTACTTTATTTTTGCATGAAAATGAGTTAAAGAAATATTCTGCAAAGATTGATTAGATAGGGGAATTAGATTCCTACACCACCCACCAACCTTAACATTTTACTATCATTTCCTAAATCACTCACATGCTCTTGTGCTATATAGATACATAAAAGTCAATGAGATCTGATCCATATATAATATATATATATATATATATATAGTAGCATGCACATAAAAATTTAAGAGAGAGAGAGAGAGAGAGAACAGGTGCCCTTGAATTTTTTCTGGAATTTGTGTATATATGTATATATATTATTAGTCCATTTGTGGATGAATTTGAGAGAGTATAGACAATGAAATTGTGTCTAGCTAAAGGCATCGTTCAGGAAAATAAAATGATGATGTATTTTTTTTCCAGGACCTTTTCTATTGAGAGGGGTTATATATAATATACTAAACTCACACACGCTACGCGGATGCTATTAGGACTCAAACTAAATACCTTATCTGGAGTAGCAATTACACTAAAAACCACTACACACGCTAGCTAGTGGGCCCTTTGCAAGCTGTTGTATCTTCAATTTTCTTTCCAATAACCTTCCGTTTAGACTAAAATTAATTACTTTGGCAAAGCTAATCACTCTAATCAAATCATGCATTACATACAGCTCCATGAATTAGAAAAATTTGAAAGGCAATTTTGTTTTATTTGTAAGTTGAGCTCAATTAAGCAAGGCCTATGGCTGCTAGGGCCTAGGTTGGTGAAGCTTTTGCAAGAATCTTAGCCTTGAAAGCCGTTGGTGTGAAACATGCATACGCGGCATGTCAAAATCGGAAAACCAAATATTAGGTAATAATTGTGAGTGTCATGCTTTTAATTTCAGAAACAATGAGAGCGGGGTATGGCCAGGGAGAGTGAGGGACCAAAAACTACAGGAATTGAAGGAGATATCAAAATCCGTAAATTAGAATCAGAAATGAGCACAAGACATGGGTTTCAATCTGTGTTTAGCGTAAAGAAAATTGTCCATGCCCTCACTTTTCATCAGAGCACATGACTTGGGGTCCAGTGTAATTTGATTGATTTATTATCTGCACTCATGCCTTCTTTTTGTTCCAAAATGTAACTTTGGATGTTAGAAGCTGTGCCATCCATGCGCTATAATGTATAATTTCATGGTGATGTTGATTTGAGTTGGTGTTTTGGACCACTTTAGCTTAGCTTCTTTGTCACTAAAGATTGAGACAGCATCCTGATACATTTTTCTTCTTTTCAGCCTTATCATTTAGATTGCTGACATATATATGTATCCATAAATGTAATAAATCAACTTTCCCAAGCCACAGTGCCCTAAGAGATTATTATCTGTTTGTCTAGTCGTATTTCTCGTGTCTCAAGTCGATGTTTAGGAGATGAATGTTTTCTCACACACATACACTGTTAAGGCGTCATTAGAATTAGGATCTAAGACGAGTAGTTTGTAAGTCATCAAGGCTATTTTTTCGCACTGTCGACGTGGTTGTTTCAGTTGCCACTGAAAAAACCATTTACTACTAACAAACGCGTAAGGGGTAGTCAAATGTTAGAGTGTCTCCAAATCATTATATATTCATCCAAATCAAATTGATTAAGGGTCTCTTTCTGTCCATCATTATGCACGTTTCCCTCCCTTCTCATCATCAGCCTCCATTGATATCGACATAGCTAGGTGGCTTGGTTTTGTTTATTTTTAATTAATTCTTACTTGTATTTTTAAGTTGGCTGTGAAATATCAATCCTTCTCCTTATCAGTCTTAATTAATGATAATGTGTTTTTGTCACTCCAGCTGTTCCACGTCTCCTTGTCAATTCTCTCTTCCTTGTCCTCATATCAATGCTCTGAATTAAATCACTCCTTCATACTTGTAATACTATTAATATTTCCATTTCTAATCAGTTTTATTTGCGAGTTATGTAATTAGTAAATATGTTACATGTAACACTAGTCGTGACAGATAGATCTTTAATTTGACACCATACAATTTTCATGTACGTGCACTCAACTATCACTTGGAAAATTGAAAAAAAGGAAAAATCAAGTCACCCTCAACACACAAGTATACAAGCAAATCCTTAAGATCATGCGGGCATATCCAATTGTGGAATCCGCACTTTAGGCCAAATATCCCTCCACTGGTTGGGTACATTCATGAAATTAGTATCGATCGGACGGTCATAATCTGATCCCCCAAGATGATGATTCGATGCACATTGCACCATCTAGATGTAATGGTTACGTGAAAACCTGAATCCCAATTCATCTTGGCCTCACGTTTGATGTGGGGCCCTAGAAAAATTGGATGATGAGGTTGCTTTTTTACCGACCCAGCCGATATGAGAAAGAGACTGCGACGAGCAGCATATACATATATTCTGGGTTGGCAAACGGACAAGAAGGTGGGGCTGGGACCCACTGATATCTGACGTGGCAGATTGGCAAATATAAAGTAAGAATCCTCTCCGACCGCGAGCATCTGATGACGACCAGTCTATCCACCCCACAACCGCGGCTAGGCCACCACCACCAAGGCCACACACCAACCAACCCCTAGTATTTCTTTATTTTATTTCTTCTTCTTCTTCAATCTTCATTATTTTCTTTTCCATCGTACAATTGGCAGAAATCATATGAATTTAAAGCCATAATTACAGAGACTTCAAATTAACCAGGTTAGCCAGCTACTGCTAGCTAGAATATATAGTACTCTGATTTCTGATAGATGATGACTTGAATTAAATACCTTCTTAAATTAAAGCTCCCAAAGACGTATGCAATCCCGCTCTCTTGCATCTATTGCTTGCAAGGACGGATCTAGGATTTCAAAATAGGATGAGCTAAATTTATCTTGTTGGACTGTTAGATTTTATGCTCGGATAAACCTTATAGGGAGGCCGACAGAATTGATCATAAATATATATATATATAATTTTATTTTATTTATTTTAAAAGGCCTATTTTACAGATGCCAGCAACAATGATTATATATTCTTAAAATTAACACTAATGGCTAGTATATGTCTTTTATACTAAAAAAAAAACTCACATAGGCAGGCTATAGCTCAGGTTGTACATGTTGTAGGTCCGTCCCTGATGGTTTGTTTGTATGAAAAAAAGAAGAAAAAAACACACAAACATAATAGTCAGAAAATTAATAGTATTACTATGTAACTTTAATTTGTTTTCATTTGGTTATTTTGCCATCATTTCACGTGAACCTTTGTCTTAGACTTTCACTTATATATAGACATATATGAAAGATTTTGAATAGTAAAAGGTATGTGGATAGAATCACTAAGTACGGTTTGCTTAATACAAGTTTCAACTAGCAATAATATACTTCAATCTCTTTTCACACTTTTGGCTAGACACAATTCCTGGGTGGGAATAAGCTTGCACCATCCATATTATCCTAAACTTTGACGGTGAATTACTTTTCGTGAGTAAATAATGCTACAAATTCCAAAATGCTAATTAAAAATCTTTCAATAAAAGAGGTTAGGGTACATCAAATTATTTCTTTTGTAATATAATAATCTACGTAAAGGCAGCAACAAATGAATTTAAATTTAAAAAAAAAAAAAAAAAGTATACAGATTTCCATGCAAAAATAAACAGTGTGCGAGGAAAGATCGGAAAAACAAAGGTACACCCGATGGCGACACTTCCACCCAGAACATCCCCACAATCACTCACCTTTTCATTATTAATTCTGTATCAACATTACTTATTTATGTGTGTAGCTCATATTATATTAATATTATTAAAGTTTTCTACTTAGGGTTGTTCTTTCTCTCTCTCTCTCTCTCTCTCTCTCTCTCTCTCTCTCTCTCTCTCCATGCATGGCCATTGGTCAGTAATCTTTTTGGGTTACTGTAATACAGCGTCAAAAAGAAGCTTAAAGACTAAGAAAAATGGTTCCTTCTCTTCAAAACCCTAAAAATTTAATAAAACAAAAAGAGAAAGAGAGAGAGAGAGAGAGAGAGTGGGGGGATGGGATGAGAGAAACAAAGAACAAAATAAATAAACACCAGCCTCCTTTATCTTTCCGTCTCCTTCTGATCTTTTCTTCTCTTTCTCTCTGCAGCAGCAACTATCTCTTGTTGATGTGATTCTCCATCCCCTAAAAACCCACATCAACCCTTTACAAAAGAGAAAGCCATGGTTTTCTCATCTGTTCCCGTCTATATGGATCCACCCAACTGGCAACAACAGGTAAGGGTTTTCATTTTCTCAACAATTTTTTCTTTCCCTAGCTTCTTCATAAGAAAAAAAGTTGAATTTAAAGATAAATATTCTTACCCTTTTTCAATCTATATCTTTTCTTGAATATACCAGTTATTGATTTTGTTTATTTTTAAACTTTTTTGCTTTTTGATTTCATAGCAAACAAATCATCAACAACAAGGAGGTGGTAATGATCAGAATAATCATCAGCTTCCTCCGCCCCCACCTCAAGAAGCTGGATGTAATTCAGAAGGTGGCGGCAGCGGCTCAAGCTCGATCAGGCCTGGATCCATGTCTGATCGAGCCCGGCTAGCCAAGATGCCGCAG
Organism: Prunus avium; assembly: GCF_965620075.1. Lineage (NCBI taxonomy): Eukaryota > Viridiplantae > Streptophyta > Magnoliopsida > Rosales > Rosaceae > Prunus > Prunus avium. The sequence goes on from NC_142285.1 coordinate 39,023,935, forward strand.
CCAGAGACCGCACTGAAATGCCCTCGATGTGAATCCATAAACACCAAGTTTTGCTACTTCAACAATTACAGCCTTTCACAGCCTCGTCACTTTTGCAAGACCTGCAGGCGCTACTGGACCAGAGGAGGAGCGTTGAGGAGTGTGCCGGTCGGAGGAGGCTGTCGAAGAAACAAAAGAAGCAAAGGCAGCGGCGGCAGCAGCAGGTCAAAATCTCCAGCCGCAGCCGGTAATTCCAGCTCAAGCACAGTCAACTCTTCCAACAGCTGCAGCACCAGTGACAATATCATAGGCCATTTGGCTCATCCACCACCACATCAATTACCCTTTTTGCCCTCTTTACATCATCTTGGTGATTATGGTTCCGGGGACATGATAGGGTTAAATAATTTTGGGGGCATGAACCAACCTGCTGATGTTGAATTTCAACAACATCAGTTTGGCTCGGACCGGTTGACAGTCCGGCCAAATTCAGGCATCAACATGATCAACACTGAGCATTGGAGGTCATCACTGCTCCAGCATCAAGTTCAGCAATTTCCTAATTTCTTGGCTAATTTGGAACCACCAACTAGTTCTCATGGGATGTACCAATTTGAAGGTGGAAATGTTCATCAAAATGTTGGCCTCCTTCCAATGTCTAAGCCATTGGATTCTGTGGGTCCTGGGGTTGCTGCTACTCAGATGGCTAATGTGAAGATGGAAGACAATAATCATCAAGCATTGAATTTGTCAAGAAATTTTTTGGGCAGCCTTGGAAATGATCATCACCAATACTGGGGTAATAATGGTGGTGGTGGCAATGCTTGGACTGATCTTTCTGGTTTCACTACTTCTTCTTCCCCCAGCCATCTCTTATGAAGTTTGATCTTGATCATATGATCACTTTGATCTTCTCCAACTATATTAATTACAGGTTCCACAGAAGGAAAATGATCGAGTGCTACTGGCGAAGATATTAGAGTTTCAACCAACCTATTCCACCCTAACTTTTCATGAGTTTTCGAAGTTGAAGCCCGGAAATATATGTAAGATGAAATTTGAAGATGGAGTAATATCTCTTCATATTTTGTTGAAAGATTACCTTAGAAATGGTAGGCTTTCTAGTTTTGAAATTGTTTGTTTGTTTTTCCTTTTTATTGCTTTAGTCTTTGGGAGGGTTATGTCCAAAGTAGGTAGCTAGCTATGCTTGTAATTCATGTGGGAGAGTTGGAGCATCTGACATTTTGAAGGGCCAGATTGTCATAATATATCAAATATGAATGCTATGTGTACCAAGTTTCCTTCACATATTTTATGAAATTGTGTCCATCAAAGTTTTGTCTATTAATCTTTACTTATAAGCTAGCTATACTCATTAATTTCAGTGAAAGGCTGGACATTATTTCGAAAAATTGCCCACATTATCTCTGCCAGACTGCCAGAGGCAGAAGCAATTAATATATCAGTTTTCGTTTTCAGGCCACTGCAAGCACGCTTCTTTCTCTTACATAGTCTCTCAATTGTTGGGTCATTTCTGTTTGATATTTCTGGAACATGAAAGAGTAGTGTTCATTCAATCTCAATTTTTACCCCCACCCCCTTCGCTCAAAAAGTTTGTGCCCATACTTTAAATTTAGAGAGAGAGAGAGAGAGAGAGAGAGGAAAGTAGGGTTTAGTGAGTAGTGAATTAGAAGATGTATTTTTTTTGGTTGCTAGTGCGATGACCAGAATGATTATGCAATTATAAGAAATTGACCAAAACGAGACGACTTGTTTTTTCTGGTTGTGAACTCAGATTTAGATCGATGGACGATTTACAAAGAAGCAAAGAGAAACGCCAAAATCACACTCAAAACCATGCAAAAGAACAAGGATTCTTGGAATTTTGTTGCGAAAATATACTAACCTAAAGAGGGTATAGGACCATGCTACACAGAGTCCAAAAAGAATAAGAAAAAAACCAAAAAGAAGAAAAAAAAATTCGAGACCCTCTTAACATTTGTTTGGTTTTGGTCTTTCCTCTCCTTTCTAATCAAAGTAAATTAAAGTAAAAACAACAGTCATTATTGTTTTTGAGGTAATGGAATCTGGGTTTTGGATTTGCTTTTGCACTAACCAAGGTAGCTGTGTAAGCCTGCAATAAAACCGTCAAAAAAGCAACTCCATCTCTGTCGACTGTCTCACTAGAGCAACAGCAGTCAAGGTTGTTTTTTGTGGTTGGTCGTTGGTCGTTGGTCGTAGACAGTGATGTTTGAAATTTGTTTACAGGAGCTATAGTTAACTAGTTGTAAAACTTTTCTCGGTTTTAATTGAGTTAAAAGTATTATTTTAATTCAATATTAATAAAGCATCTAATCCAAAACTAACAAAATTGTTAAAGCCTATCCATCTGGGTCTTGAGGAAGAAGAAGAAGAAGAAAGAGCTCGGAAATCCAAGCTTTGGTTTAGTACATGAAATTAAGACTGGTCATGGCCACATCACATGTGATAGGCGTGAAGATGTTCTCTCTGTTTCCATGGCAGCTTTTCCTTTTGTGACGTCCTTGTCCCCGTCCTTGCTCTTCTTCTTAACTAACGCTCCCTCTCTATCTTTTCTCTCTGTCTGTGTCTGATGATATATATATATATATATATATTCATATACATGGACTGCAGGCACACGCACAGATTCCAATCTATGCTTCTAAAATTCTTGGATACAGGCCTCACGTTCTCCCACATGTGCTCAATCATATATGTGTTAGATTCCTGCTCACTTCTACATAGAATCTCAATAGTAAATATATAATTACAATATGCACGGATCCAACAAAACATAATTCTTACTCCTATTAATTAGGTATTATAGTAATAGTAGTAGGAGAATGCTACCCTACGTCAAGTTGTTCATGTATGTGTATGTCACTCATAACCGTTGATGAAACAGATCTAGTTTATATTGATTGTCCGTTTTGAAGTGCTTTTGAAAAGACTAAAAACGTAATACATGAAAGTGTTATAAGTCCCCCAAATTCAAATTTTCCTCGGAGTAAAAAAAAAAAAAAGATCATCGTGTAGTGTCGAATATGTCGCTTCTCTTAATTGTGAAGTATAGGCGCGTACATACAACTTACAAGGCCATCTCCAAGCAATAAGTTATGTATGGCCAAAAGAGGAAAATAAACAGAAACCCAATAGCTAGTAAAAGAATATTCGTTTTAGTTGTTTCTTATCTGCCTAAAAGCTTAACCAATGAGCTCGTATGTATGAGAGCACTTTCTTTTGGCGAATTATTAAAGAAGAAAGTGAAGTAATAAACTTATACATGCACGATGATGCTGAGCATAATTATGATGTTGATGATGTATAATATATACAATATATATTGCCTAGATATTTTCTTTCATACATAGTCTTTCGCATAATATTGAGGTGTAAGAAAGCAATTTGTGATTGATTGATATATCTTCCTCCCAGCTCTTTCTTTTATCATTACATCATCTACCATAAAATCATATGTGGAAGCTTGCGTAACCAAGCACTAAATCTCAATCAAAACTTCTTGTTTTGTTATCCTTCTTATATTATTGAACCTTTTTGGGTGGGGGGAGGGGGGGAGGGGAGAGAGAGAGAGAGAGAGAGGGTGGTGGGGGGTGGTGGGGAAGGGGAGGAATGTTTGACTGGTCTCAGTGAGAGTGAGGGAAACTTAGCCTTTATAAAAGTAAGAGATGATGAGAGAATTTGGATATATGATTTTAACTTTATCATTTAACTTGTGTTCAGAAGATACACATACATGATTTACCTCTTTGGAATTTTGACTTTCTTTGGAATATATATTAGGGCAACTAATTGTACAGAAAAATTGGAGTTTTAATTTTGACATCTTTGCTCAAACACCCAAAGCATTACGCTTCCCGCAAATTTGGGCTCGATCAACCTATACGTGGCCTATGAGTTAGGTTACAATGAGGGGTAATTGTAAGATTAAGTAAAGGGTTACTATTGGATTATTGGATTGAAATCCCTCATTATAACCGCTCAATACAACCCATCATTACAAAATCTCTGGAAAATTTAGTCCATTCCAAGTCCTAGTGACTTTTGACTTAAGCCACCAAAACTAGAGATCAACGATGTGTGTTTTTTAGTTTATAATAATATTATCACATGAATTGCGTTTTGAGTGGCCAACGCTAATATCCTTTTTGAATGTAAACGTGTTATAACATAAGAGGACCATGCAGAATCACAAATGTTAATATATTTTGTATTAATCCAACATTAGGGGCCTACTTTGCTTATCTTAATTGTGTCGTGTTTCACTTTAATCTTAAAGTTGTTGATTTAGTCATTCCCCATTGAGTTTTCTAGGTGCAAGGAAGATTTAGAACATCATCATTTTGTCTCATTAAACCAGCCATTCAACCTAGAAGAACTTAGGAAGGCCTCTGATAAATTTCTCTCCACTAGAACTCTACGCAGTCAAAGCTTGACAACGCGTTGGTAAAGTACCTTTATATATCGTCCAAAGATTCTTTCTTTCTCTCTACTTTACTCGTTTGGATCTTTACTTGCTAGTTAAGAGTTTATGGCTCATCTCATTCATTCTTATTGGTCTCAATCAAGCCTTGAACTAGCTAATATAATATTATATTAGCCCCATAATTGGAAGGGTGCAGTGTCTTATTACTTGAGACAGTTGCTTAAGAGCGGAGCTAATCATAGATTTTAAAAAGAAAAAAAAAAACTATAATTTTAAGCTTGTGACTCCCCAAACATAAAAATCTACCTCAGCTACTGCACTCTTGTCCTGTTATATGGTCTTTCATTTATGAAATGTACTTGGATTAACCCGGTTCGAAGAACGTCGAACCGGGTTTGTTATTCGGTCAGTACCCATTTCACTATATTTGGTATAGTTACTGTAGCTAGCTATATATATAACACGGGTCATGATTTCTAGCTCTTTCTGCAATGACAAGCCATTGATGAATATTAGTTAGATAGGGACGAGGAACTTCTACACATAATTAAGCATGCATGTTCTTAGAATTTTACACATGCAATATTTAATAATCCCGCAATACAGCGCCGCAATTTGGAGGAAGCAAGCAATCCATTTTTTTTCTTTTTTATCCAATGGCAAGCAATCCATCAGTTGATGTCCATTATTTTGTTAAACTTAATCAACTCAATATCTAGTCTCCATTATTTAAAAAAAAAACTTGGGCTGACAACGAATTACACCTAATCAATTCTGATTAAGATCACTGCCAAATCATATTATATATCCAAAACTTTGAGAACAATTTACACAACAGATCCTAAGCTAAGTAACGTTAATGCATGTAATTAATCTATCACAAGATGATGACATTATTCAAGAACGAAATTGCAAGCCACTTTCTGGCTACTAGTATTCTTACATTGCTGCGAAAGCTAAGTAATTTCAACCATAAATGAGTTGCAAAAACCTATATACGGCGAACGTGCAGTCCAATACAAATATGCACTTCATTTTATCAAGTCAATGAACTAGCAAATAGGCTCTTTGATCCTTCAATTAGCAGGGTCAACCACGTTTTTTGTCAAAGTAAACTCTCCTATAGTCGTAAATTATAAGGCCATTGACCTGCGCAATGACTTGGAAATGCATCGTTTATAAAAGGCTAGCATTTGCACCTATTTTCCAGTATACTTGAAGAAGACAATCGATCGAGATGGCTCAACAAGCAACTGCATCCTCAAGGATTGCATCTCTTATTTTGAGAATCTTTACCTTCATTCTCTTGTTGACATCACTTATTGTGCTTGCCACGAACTCCATAGGATCCAGCGATGATGACTCCAAAGTTCGTTTTACCGATTTTTATGCCTACCGGTAAGCAATCATAGTCGCGGTCGTGTGGTCTTTTTTCTTGTCTAATCATAGTTTGAAACGCTTAACTAATTATTTTGAATTGTAAAATTGGTGCAGATACATGCTTGCTACAATTGTCATCGGCAATGCATATAGTCTCTTGCAACTTGTACTCACAATCTTTAATATCGTACGCGGCGGGGATGGCATGCCCTTCCTTGACTTCTTTGGTGACAAGGTACATTTTTTCTTTTTTCTTTTTTAATTTTCGGCACACAAAGCTTCCCACAAGTTTTTGTTTTAATTTTTTATAATTTCCTCTTCTATTCTAGCAAACAAAACCCATGTCCATTGAGCCTGTGAGGCCCATTGGCCCAATAGGCAAAACCAAGGACAAATTTTAGCAAGGCTTTTAAAACATAGAGGTTCCTTGTGTTGGCTCATAAATAAAATTTTCATGTTACTCTCTGTCTAGGCATTCCTAGGATGATTTTTTTTTATTTTTTTTTTGGGATTTAATACAAAAACTTGAGTTGGGCATGCAGTTCATATCATACGTGCTAGCAACTGGTGCTGCTGCTGGGTTTGGTCTGACTGTAGACTTGAAGAGACTGATGGACGCATCTGAAGTAGACTTGCTCAACTTTGATGATAAGGCCTTTGCATCTGCTAGCCTCCTCCTCCTCGCATTTGTTACCACTGCCATATTATCAATTATCTCTGCCTACATCCTCCCAAAGAGAGTTTGATTGCTGCCTGTTGGAAAAAATGGCTCACCTAAAAGGATACAAAGTTTTTTGGCGCTCAAAGGATGATTTTGAATCTGCCTAAAAGCGACCGGTCGCTGGACATTTGCGACCGGTCGTTTTGAAGCAGATTCGAAGTCTGGAAGCAAAACTGAAGAGCGACCGGTCGCAGGCACACGAGCGACCGGTCGCTGGACATTTGCGACCGGTCGCTTAGAAGCAGATTCAAAGTCTGGAGGGAAAAATTCTGGCGACCGGTCGCCCATTCCTGACGACCGGTCGCTCCAGTCGTGCTGTGATGCTTTGCTTACGTATTTTCAACTGTCTTTTCAATGGCTATCGCTTTCCACGAGTTTGCAGGTGCTTAATGGATCACTTCTGAGGTAAAAGAGGGTTGACTACCTGCTGGATAGTTGGGAGAGCACTCATGGCTAATTGGTTATCCTATTTTGATTAATCTCCTCTCCATTTTCTGGTTTAATGGAGGTGGCTGAGTGGGATTGTATTACCTACCTAATCTGACCCTTAGTCTAAGTGGTGACTAAAAGGAAAGAACGTGGAGGACAATCAGATATCCTATCTCTTGTCCATTGGCCTGTGTAGGTAATGGGATGAAGTAAGATAACACAAGGGAGAAAGAATGTTGAACAAATGTAGTGGCAAAAGCTGGAAACAAGTTAGAGTTTTTTTAGAGAGCTTTGTTCAGAAAAACCAAGGAGAGAGCAAGAGAGTTCTCTAAGTGTATCAAGGTGTTGAGCAAGGGTGTGAGAGAAACAGATTGTGAGGGTAATGTTCTAAGGGGGTTTCCTTTGTAAACCAAAGTTGTAACCTATCTTCATTAGTGAAATTTCTCAAGGTGATCACCAAAGAGGATGTAGGCAATTTGCTGAACCTCTATAAACACTTGTGTCATTTGTGCTTGGTTAATTTCTGTGTGTGTGTGTAAGACTCATCCATCATTGAGTTCTTTGTCCAAAGTCCATCAACAACAAGATCTTAAAAGGGCAGTGAGTTAGTCATTAATTCTCAACACTGCCAACCGAAAAACGTCTCTTTATTTTCATAATATGTACGTACGTACCATCAAATCATAAATGAAGGCTTTGCGTAACCAAGAACTAAATTTCAATAAAAAAAAAGTTTTAATTTTAATTTTAACTACATAGTTGTGCAAACCATGGGGGTCCTAAATTGTGACATGTTTAGTACTTTAATCTTAAAGTTGCTCATTAGCCTTTACCAATTGGGTTAGTTTCTGGTGCACACAAGATCTAACAGTCAAAGAGCTTGGACTGCGTTGGTGAAGTACATTATTGGCTTGAAGCCTTGAGCTATATCTCATTAAGAATAATTAACTTAACCTAACGGAAATATGGAAGGGTGTCGCCAATGAGAAGATCTTGTCTACCTAATGCTCAAACTTTTGTAATAACCATGGAAACTTTTTTTTTGTTTCGTTTTTGGTACAAGCGATAATCTACTTTAAACTAATCTAAACTACAAGGAGAGAGATTCAAACTCAAGTGCAGAGTGAGGACTTGTATTACAATTACAACTATTTTCCTTATGTTTTTAATCAACTCAATTTCTAGTCTCTAGGGCCCGGATGGCATTGGCTCTGTACGGTCAATATTAAAATACTTAAACAGACAACGAAGTACACGTAATCAATTCTGATAAGAATGCCAAATCATATTCAACAGATATCATGCAAGCATCAACATGATATTCTAGTCAAGAATAATATCTTACAAGCCACTAGCTTTATCTTGCTCTTATATTTTTATGAATGAGATTTTTTGAGAGAACACCACTAAACTAAAGCTAGCTTAATAATGCTCAAGCAGATGGAGAAATGATGAATGCATTAAAACTCAATGCAAGCCAACAAAGGATCTCTTATTTTAAGAGTGCTGCTAAACGAACCCTAAAATTAACTGAGTACACCCTATGATCTAAGTATACCCTAATATTTTAATTAAAATGTAAAATTAACTAAGTACACCCTATAGAACTACCAAAAATACCCCTGTTACATCCTAATACTTGTAGCATTATTTTATAGTTGATTTTCAGCTTGATTTTTTTAATAGTGTTTATAAATCTTTGACTTTTCATATGATTTTCAGCACCCTTCTAAAAGTTGTCCGGTAGATGTGTCACCGAAATACAGTTTCTTTCTTCTTTATTTTTAATAAATCTTTTATAATATTTTATTTGTTGTCCAAATCATAATATTATGTTGGTAACTTTGTATGTATTAGACACTTTTTTCAGGAACAGTTGCTGAAAATATTGGGTACAGGGATCTGTTGGCAAAAATTAACATGGAAATGGTAGAGGATGCAGCACGAACTGCAAATGCAGATGAATTTATCAGAAATCTCCCAGATGGATACAAAACCAACATAGGACCAAGAGGCTCAAGTTTGAGTGGAGGTCAGAAGCACGCAGGAGCACGTAGTTTCACCATGTATACAAGCTTATATGCAAAATTAAAGACTAATTGGATTCTAAAGTGTACATAATAGATTGAAACCTGTTACTCACATCAAGAAACATCAAGAAGCTCTCCAATCAATATGCAGAGAAATAGTTATGAGAAGAAAGAAGGAAGGCTTCATCCAAGCCATTCTGACTCGCGGATCACAAAGATGGGCACCAAGTAATCTCTTGATTAGGGTTGAATATGGTTAGTAGGGTGTACTTATTAAAATTATATTTGTTTCACAATTCCATATATCCTTTTTGGTCATTTTATATTAGGGTAAATCAGTAATTTAATATACACTTTTATAGTAGGGTGTACTCAGTTAATTTTAGGATTCGTTTAGCAGCACTCTATTTTAATGGCTTAGTTACCAATTTGCCATCACTTCCGGGTCAAGCATACTTTTTTTTTTCAAAGTAAACTTTCCTTTTTTGTTTGTTTTCTTTGTTGGTACTTACTTAAAAAATTAATGACTTGGTACTTGGTAGGTATGAGTGCTATGCATGGTTTGTGTATAAAACCCTAGTAGTTTGCATCCGTTTTGCAGTATAGGCTAAGCTTGGTGTGGCTGGCTGCACGACTAGCTAAGGCAGAAGAAGATGGCAGAAACAGAAGCAGCTGAATCGCTACCACCACCACCGCCGCCGCCGCCACCATTTTATTCCTCTGTATCTTCACGGCTTGCTTCTCTAATATTGAGGATCATTACTTTCATTCTCTTATTGATATCCCTCATAGTGCTTGGCACCAACACCATTGAGATTAATCAGAGCAAACTTAGATTTCAGGACATTATGCCTACCGGTAATTAAGCAATTAATGAGCCAATAATCATCATCACATGATTTGTTTAATTTATTTTTATTATAACATGCATTTCCTTGTCAATTAATATACTTGAACCGTAGAAATCAATATCAATTGCAGATACATGCTTTCCACAATCGTCATTGGCACTGCATATTCCCTCCTGCAACTTGCATTGTCAATCCAGATGTCGTAAGTGGCCAGGATGGCATTCTCCTACTCAACTTCTTTGGTGACAAGGTGCGTACATCTTTTCCTCTGATCTATATATATATATATATATATCATCTTGATCGACCACCTTTTTGTATCATCTCTCTAATTAATATAAGTGCATATACTAGAGACTTACTCGCTATAATTGTATGCATTAATGAATTGGATGAAAATAGTATGGAGGATGTAACCTAACCAAATTACCACTTTGGGCATGCAGTTGATATCAAACCTTCTAGCAACTGGTACTGGTGCAGGGTTTGCCGCAACTGTAGACACAAAGCGATTGACGGACGCTGATCCTCGATTTGAGTCGATTGACATTGGGGAATTTTATGACAAGGCATATGCATCAGCTAGCCTCCTTCTCCTCGCATTTTGCTCCACTGCAATGTTATCCATCATCTCTTCCTATACACTCCCAAAGAGAGTTTGATTGCTGCTCGCAAAAGCAAAACTCATTTATTTCCAAAAGCAGATGCCTTTCCTTTTCCTTTTTTTTTTTTTTTTGGGGTTGTGGGATTTAATTGTGTTTACATTTCCTCTTATTGTTTTGTTTTAGCGTTGTAATATGGATTCCTCTCCTCAGCTTTGCATGTACCAATTTTTTTTTTTTGGGTCTGATCTGATGTTAGCTTGATCATTGTAATATTATTGAGCCAATCCAATGTGCCTTTGCTAATAAGACACCCATGCATGAATGAAAGTGTCAAGGATCTATATGATTATTATATCTTCCCATGCTTTTCATCTTCAATTCTCTACTCAAGAGGATCCATGGGACTTAAGGCTGGTCCACAGCCAAGTTATGCCCAAACCTAAGCCCAAGCCCAAGCCAAGAAAGGTCAGCAAGACCCTATCTCTTAACCGTTGGATCAAATTGGAAGTTTGATTCAACGGTTAAGAGATGTGACCTTAAATAAGACCCTCACTATAGAATGAGGTGTTGTTGTTATTGTGGTGGGGTTGATGTTTAATGGAGAGAAAACTGATGGAAAGTGGAAAAGAAAGGCTAAACGTCACACAAAGAGAGGCATGAGTTAAAGTTAGAAAAAAAAAAAAAAAATCGAAGTTAGCTTATGTGTCATGTTGTTTAATCATTAGATTATTATAATGGTTCAAATTTTACGAAATGCGTGAAATGCATAGAGTCTAAATGCAGAGGCTCGGAATCCTGATAAGCTGTCGTAAGCCAAAAGACTTGTGCATAAAATGAATTCAAAATGCCATCAACTTCTGGGGTTTTCCAGCTTTTTTTGGATGAATCCAAGGTATTCCCCGCTCATAGGCGAGGACTAATCCCTCGAGCTGGGTCGGACCCCATTCGGGGGGCAAGCTCTCTCAATGATGGCTGCTCCATTCACAAGGCTCGAACTCGAGACCTTGCTTAAGGGGAACAAGCTCCTTATTTCCAGCTTAATTTCATTATAGTTTATACTTTCCCACAAGACAAACGTTACGGATCATACAATAACCCCCCAATCAGTGGTTGCCGCCATGTCATAGTTGTCATAAATAAGTAACTTTATATTGTATAAATATAAATATATACTATAAATTATATACTAGGCAGTTCACCTCACCATGCATATAGCCAAAACTTGGGTAAGTCAGCCCCACAAGAAAGTTAAGCCAATCCAGGAAAATTCTCGCTGTTTAATTGTCTTTTCTTCTGCCAATCCAGGATCCCTTCTTTTTGTTTTTTGTTTTTGTCGAAATCCAGGATCTCTAATTTAATGGCTTCTTAGATATTAGTGCTATGCATGGTTTGTATATAAAACCCTAGTAGTTTGCATCCGTTTTGCAGTATAGGCTAAGCTTGGTGTGGCTTGCTGCAGGACTAGCTAAGGTAGAAGAAGATGTCAGAAAGAGCTGTAACAATAGAAGAAGCTGCACCACCACCGCCACCACCGCCACCATCTTATTCATCTGTATTTTTACGGCTTGCTTCTCTAATATTGAGGATCTTTACCTTCCTTCTCTTATTAATATCCCTAATAGTGCTTTGCACAAACACCGTGGATGTTTATCCGCAGAAACTTAGATTTCAGGATATTTATGCCTACCGGTAATTAAGAAATTAATGAGCCAATAATATGATCATCATCACATGATTTGTTTAATTTTTTATTTATTATTTATTGTAACATGCATTTCCTTTTTAATTAATATACTTGAACCTTGAAATCAATATTAATTGTAGATACATGCTTTCCACAATCGTCATTGGCACTGCATATTCTCTCTTGCAACTTGCATTGTCAATCCATAATGTCGTAAGTGGCCAGGACGGCATTCTCCTACTCGACTTCTTTGGTGACAAGGTGCATACATCTTCTCCTCTGACCTATATATATGGAGTGGTATCATCTTAACCGACCACCTTTTGTATCATCTCTCTAATTAATATAAGTGAGAGTTATATAAATAGTCTCACACCGCCATAGTAGAGATTTAATCGCTATATTTGTATGCATTAATGAATTGGATGAAAATATTATGGAGGATGTAAACCTAACCAAATTATACCACTTTGGGCATGCAGTTGATATCATACCTTTTAGCGAGTGGTACTGGCGCAGGGTTTGCCATAACCGTAGACACAAAGCGATTGACAGATGCAGATCCTGTATTTGAGTTGATTGACATTCGCGAATTTTATGACAAGGCATATGCATCAGCTAGCCTCCTTCTCCTCGCATTTTGCACCACTGCCATGTTATCCATCATCTCTTCCTATACACTTCCGAAGAGAGTTTGATTGCTGCTCGCAAAAGAAAAAACCATTTATTTCCCAAAGCAAATGTCTTCTCCTTTTTTGGGTTGTGGGATTTAATTGTGTTTACATTTTCCTCTTATTGTATGCTTTGTTTTGTTAATTTTCTTCCATGCGATGAATCACGCGTTGTAATATGCAACGAATCATGAGAAAATATTATTCTCTCCTTTTTTTTGGGGGGGGGGGGGGGGGGGTGTCTGATTTGATGTTAGTTTGATCAATGTAATATTATTGTTCCAATCCAATGTGCCTTTGCTAATAAGACATCCATGAATGGAAGTGTCGAGGATCTGTATGATTATATATTCCAATGCTTTTCATCTTCAATTCGGTACAAAGAGGATTCATGGGTCTTAAGGCTACCCCACACCCAAGGTTAATAAGGCGAAATTCTATAATGAGGATGTCATATATGAACCCCTTATGTAGACCTTCATATTAGCTACAAAATTTTGACCTCCCTTTGGCCGCCCTTTCCTTACTCAATAACCATATGAATATGATAATTAGGCTTGTTAATCAACTTGCATGTTAGTAATTATAAAAGAAACCCCTTTCGAATTTTCGCCATAGGCTTTTGGACCCAAGTTGATAGGACTGGTGTTCCACGAAAATTTATAATATGCTCTGATTAAACATAGAATTCATGTTGTCTTATTGTTACCTGGAAGGCCCTGTGTGAATATTGTGAGAGGGGGCCGAACAATAAATTTTCGGCTTCTATTGAGAAAAATGGTATATATTACCATATGATTATTGAAGAATATGAAGTATCATATTAGAAACTTAATAAAATCCAATACATTATATAATTTATGAATCCACTTCTAATAGCATCAATGCCTTTTGTATAAAATTTCATACTTGCCAAATATGTGAGTGGTTAAATTAGGAACAATATCAATGTTGGGCCGTAAGTCCTTCCTACTGAAATTTAACAATGATAGCATAGTTTAATCGTGAACCACAACAATATAATTTGTTCCAATTGGGTGCCAAAAACCAAAGGTACCCCATTCAGAAACCGCGTGAGCCCATTAATTAACAAATAATAAAAAATTTAGGTGATCTCCAAATGTTAAATGACTTTGAAAAGCTGTCGTAGGCCAAAACAGTTGCATAAATTAATTACAATTGCCATCAACTTCTAAATTCACACAACGCAAACGTTACGGATCATACAATAACCTCCCAATCAGTGGCTGCCGCCACGTCATATTTTACATAAATTTGTAACTTCATATGGTTTAAAATATAAATATACTAGCCGGTCCACCTCCGCCATGCATAGCCAAAACTTGGGTTAGTCAAACCCACAAGAAAGTCAAGCCCCATCCAGGAAAATTCTCGCTGTTTAATTGTCTTTTCTTCTGCCAATTTACTTTTGTCCGGCGGTAGGAACAATATGAAACTGAGTTGAAATTGAAAAACAAAACGAAGAAAGAAAAATTATATTTGTTTACTTTTGGCATTGGCCAAATGAAACAAGTTAAACTGTGTATAAAAGGCCAGCACCAGCAGAGATTAATGCAGATAATTATAAATTACTAGTTAATTGTGTTTAATTAGAGAGCAAAGATGGAATCACAGAGACAAGTATCAGTGTTTCCTAAAAAAACTTCCCGATTTGTCATTCTTGGGCTGAGGGTCCTCACCACCATTTTACTGGTTGTGCCACTCGCCATCCTCGTCTCCAATGTTCTCTCAGGCAACAGGGATAAAAAATATCACTTCTATGATTTTGTGCCTTACCGGTAATTGCCCACTTTTAGTAATTGATTTCTAGTTCAGTTTAATATTACTCACTTTTAGCAATTGACAACATTCTCTGTTTTTTTGGATGTTGTAATTCATTGCAGATACATGGCTGCCTCAATTGTTATTGGAATTGCATATTCAATCTTCCAAACTGGAGTTGCAGTTGTCCGCCTCAGAAGAGAAAATCATGGGAACATCTTACTTGATTTCTTTGGTGACAAGGTACACATATAATACGGGCGCGCATACGCAGACTCACATGCATAAATTAATATATAATTTAGAATGGATTAAGTGTGTTTTTTTGAATGGATTAACAATAGGTCAAACTAATCTGTGCAGGTTATATCAACTCTATTAGCTACTGGATCTGTTGCAGGATTTGTTATGACTGCACAATTACAGAAACAGTGGGGCGAAGCTGTAAGTGATTACTATCACAAATATTTCAAGAGGTCTTATGCAGCGGATGGACTTGTCTTTCTTGCCTTCGTCTGCACTTTCATCCTATCAGTCCTCTCTTCATATGCTCTCCCCAAGAAGTTTTAGATTTTGCAGCATCATCAGCGGCTGGCTGTCCATTGATCATCAGTGTCTTAAACACCTTAGTTTTATAGTTTCTTTTTCTCCCCCTTTCATCGATGTGTAAATCATGATCTAAAGTAGTGATGTTTGTTTCTCCAAGAGTTCATTTCATCACATGAAAAATTTGAAGGGGTTAAGATTTGGTAGGGTTTTATATATGTCTTTATTATATGTAGTACGACTATATTAATGGTGTAATAAGTTTCCAATTAATTTAATTCAATAGAGACACAAAAGCGGAAGAAATTTGATATTTCTTTGTATTATATATAATTTCGAAGTACCAATTTTCAATTTCATGCATCTCAAGAAGCATCGCATATTGCAATTCCAGCAAGGGACTTGTAGCTCAAATACCTCATCTTCCAATATCAAACAATGCAGCTCCAAAAATCTTGACGTTTGATGGGAAAAAAAAAATGAAGGAGAACTTTCTTTTTTCTAAAAAAAGGGTAAAAGTCTTGGCTCTTCTCTATCTCTGTATACACTATTTTGGCAACAAATGAAACTCATGACTTCTCTAAAAACAGAAACAAGGGCAATGCAGATACAGGGTCCTAATTAACCTGTCCTTTTTTTTTGCTTTATTCAACAACAAAAAAAAAAAGCTGTCTCTATCCCAAATCTTATCCAAAGGCCAGGACCCGGCAGGCAGAGGCCGAGGCGCTAGCGGTGCTGTGGGAAAGCGAAGATGGACGCATCACTGCTTTCCTCCACAAGCATGCGGATTATTACTCTTGTAATCAGGATCGTGACCGCCGTCACACTGCTTGCGTCCCTCGTGCTCCTTCTCATCATATCTCAACCAGTAAAAGATCTCAACGAACGCGGAGAGGTTAAGGAAACTTGGATCATGCGCTTTTATCACAGAGTTCCATTCCGGTATATATAAGTACATATATATATGACCTTTATATCCTTGATTATGGATATCAACTTAATTATAATCTCATGCATGCATGCATTTTGTAATTTCAACAGATATACGGCTGCAACGATTATTATTGGAGCTGCATATTCAATCTTCCAGATCGTATGTGCAATTCTCCGCTTAGCCAAAAGAAATGAAGGGAATGTCATTTTGGATTTCTTCGGTGAGGAGGTACGTACGTACGTGGAATATAAAATATCTATCTTAAATGTCTTTGTCTGTTGCCAATTGATTTCGAGTTGGATGCTCTGATGCGCCTCTTGTTATTTCCTCCTCTTTTGAATGAATAGCAATCACTCAAAATAATTCGGGCATGGTGCAGGTTTTGTCGAAATTATTAGTTTCAGGAGCTGTTGCAGGGTTTCTTGGGTCGTCAGAGCTGGTGAAAGGTTGGGAAGAGTATGGCGCGAATAGAGAAGACATAAACTCGTTTACGAACAAGACATATGCAGCAAATGGACTTGTCCTCCTTAGTTTCTTCTTTAGTTTTGTATTATCGGTCCTCTCTTCATATGCACTCGCCAGGAATATATCATTTTCAGAGACATAACTATCAGTTTGCTGTTCATTAATCAAATTCTTAATTACCTTTTTTTTTTGTTTAAATCGTCCTCTGTGATGTGTGATTCTCTCTCAAGTAGTTTGTTTTGCTCTTTTGGAATTTTTACGAGTTGTGTAAGGAATTATGTGGATCAAAGACGATCGGATCGGCCCATATTGGAATTGGACAAATGATTGTTCAATATTGAACATAATTATCACAAAGAAAAGTTTTGGACAAAATATTTTGCATTAGAGTAAAAGTAAAAATTAATTAAACTCATTCAGTAGGATATGAAAAAATGGAGATATTTAGTCATATACCCATTCTTAGCACTAAAACTATAAATAAACTCAACATCATTTAATTTCTATAAACAAACCCCAAAAAAACCCAAAATATGATAGCTAGCCCTATTGAATTTAATTTTGATTATTAAATTACTTTGATGCCCTATTGAGTGTTTTAGGTTTTTTTTTTATGAGGTTTTGGGGTTATGTTTGTTTTAAGAAATCAATGACAGTTTTGTAATTTAAAAGAAGTTAAAAGCCTTTTTATTATGTTGTAAATGGGTTTTGGGTGTGTTTCTGAAGTCCATTTTATATATGGTTTTTTATTTATTAATAATTTGGGCTCCTATATTGGGTATAATAGTGAATCTCCCGAAAAAATTTCCCCATGGTACTTGGGTGTTTATTGGATTGACCCAAGTCTTAAGTGGTCATGGGTTCAAACCCCCATGATACATGTGTTACGTGTATGTGAGTTTTCCCCTCTCCTTCCTAATTTTGGAAAGAAAAAAAAACTCATTCAATGGCAAAAAATTTTAAGTTTCAATACATGCATAATTGAAAACAATTAATTTTCCTTTTAAATATGTCTCGATAATTGAAATAAAATAAATAAGTTTACTTCATAAATAATATTGTATTCTAATCCTAACCATTTGAACATAGAAGTAATTATTCATTGATGCCAATATTATTATTAAGACAATAGTGAAGAATTCTCTTTTTGTTACGAGTAATGCTATTTGGACACACAACATTGACACACTTAGTGACACCCACTGATGTGTCAATGTATCATTTGCTCTTCTTTTCTCCTCATTTTCTGTTTAGCGAATGATACATAGACACATCAGCGGGTGTAAACTAAGTGTGTCAATGTTGTGTGTAAGATGAAAATGCGTTGGAATGCAGACGTGAGTTAAGCCAATTGGTCAAGCAGTGAATCCACCCCCTTACATCCAAATTCAAATCTCATTCCTCGCGATGGATTGTGACTTTTCCTTTTTATATTATCGCTCGTATAAGAAAAGAAAAAATCAACGTAATAAGAAACTTAGAAGAGGTGGGCCTACATGGCGAAGTACTTGGATCCACCGTTCAAAACATTTTCCCTTACAACTCGGCTTCTTTACGGATATAAGGCTGAAAGCAAAACATATGGGCCATTGGACTCTATTTTGAAAACTGAACGCAAAAGTAAAACCCTTCGTAGATGTTTTTATGTGAGATTTTCAAAGAAAAGTATCAGATTTGGGGTTACACATGTTTTCTTCTTCAGTCAAGGTTACACATGTTCGATGGAGAAAACCCCCTTTGTTCTATTTAGGGATCAAATTAAAGTTATCATTTTCCTAAATAAAAGAACAAACACACACACACACACACAGAGGAATGTTTCCATTCATTCATTCATTCAGGGTCTTATAATAACCTGTGTTTAATTCATGGCCAAGAAAGAAAACGTCGAGTTCGAGATCTCAAGGGTCATGTTGAGAAAGCAAAGCAGAGATGGCAGTCTCAATGCTTTCCCCCACAACGACGCGGATTGCTACTCTTGCGTTGAGGGTCCTGACCGCCATTCTACTCTTTGCCTCGCTCATCATCCTTCTCACTAACACTCAACAATTTCAGGGCCCAACCCTTCATTTTTATGACAGAGTTGGATACAGGTAATTAATTAATCAGTGCATGCATGATGCATGCACGTCAAGTTAATCAATTTTTATGATGACATGCAATGCAAGCAATCTCATCCCCTGTAATTATTTAATTAAATTGCAGTTACGCGGCTGTCGGAATTTTTTTGGGACTTGCATACTCAATTTACCAAACGGTATGTGCAGTCATTCGCATCAAAAAAGGAAGTGAAGGGAATGCCGTTTTCGATTTCTATGCTGAGAAGGTACCTGCAATAATTTATAGTTACCTATATTTACTTATCATCGATAGTAAGAAAAATAGATACATAATTGTATACAAGCGATTACATTTCAAATTTCTCATCATCGTCGTCCGGGTTTTTTTATGATCAACTTGCTCATCAATTTTGATTCATGGAGGAAACTATCTGGTTGCTGTATATGTATGAAATTAAGCTAGCATGTGACATGTGATTTCTTATGAATATAACAACGGGTTTCAACAATTTGGGCAGGTTGTGTCAAATTTATTAGTTACAGCAGCTGTTGCAGGATTTGTGACAACCGGACAACTAGTGGATGACGTTGCCCGACAACATGGACCAAGTAAACTTCCTTTACTTGAAAGATTTGTGAGTTTGTCAAATTCATCATCGGGATTTGTTCTCGTTGGCTGCATCTTCTCTTCAATGTTATCGGTTCTCTTTTCATATGCACTCGCTAGGGATGATGATTAATTAGATCTTCTTACAAACATACGTGTATATGAACAGTTGCAGCAGCTCATTATAATCAAAGGCTCATTTTGCCTTCTTTTTTATTTATTCCTTTATGATCTACCATGTTTAAATCGGCATACAATGAGTTTCTTCTTTCTTTCTTCCTTTCTTTTTTCTTTCTCACTTTGCTTAATTTATTGATCATACCTATTAATTATGATAAGGATTTTAAAAAGAGTAATATTAAAGACACCAACTTTTGGTCACCAATTAATGTGACAGTGTTTCATTTCTTTCATGTATATACTCATTTCATACCATATTTATTCACAACAAATAAGAAATATTGTCACATTAGGTGGTGACCCAAAATTATGTAATAAGCCGCTATCTTTAGTATATTATTGTTTTAGAAGTCGATAGCAACAATCTCTCGTTCAATGTTTGGAAATTCAGAGAATGAAAAGTGTAGGTTATTGTCTCTTGGTAAGGTTTTCAATTCGTGTATATCAATTTTTGAAATAAGAGAAAGTCGCTAGTACAAAATTCATCCTCCAAAAATCATAATAAGATAAGCCATCTTGATTTCAACATCTGACCAAGATAGAGCTAACATTTTTATGGTATTCTTTATTCAATGATAAATTTCTTGTGTTTAGTTCAAGTTTCCATCTATTTAACTACAATCAACTTCGAGGAGCATCAAAACAAAAATAAAGAAAATGATATTATTATGTGGGTTAAAACATTTGGCCAAGGCATTGTGTCTGGCCCATTGCACCCTAATTCGATCCCCCGAAGTTTATAATATCGCCATTGTCAAAAAACAAAAAAAGTAACCATACCTACCTATTGAATTTTGCAATTTGTAAAATAGAAGATAACCATATAGTGCATATTCTGTTTTTGTACTTGTGTTTTTTCATAGATCATATGATCTTTTTCCTCCTCGTTTTTCTTTGTGCATTGGTTATGCCCTAATTTTGACACGGATGACCTTAAAAATTTGTAGATGCAAAGAGGTTAATTGGTAGAAGATTTAGTGACGATTG
Organism: Prunus avium; assembly: GCF_965620075.1. Classification (NCBI taxonomy): domain Eukaryota; kingdom Viridiplantae; phylum Streptophyta; class Magnoliopsida; order Rosales; family Rosaceae; genus Prunus; species Prunus avium. Next base: position 39,044,311 of record NC_142285.1, read on the forward strand.
TGTTCAGAATGGCCACAACTTGATATCCGTTACCCACCAGGGTCAAGAAAAATAGTTTGCCGCAGAAGAGATCTCATCCATGATTTTAGCAAAGATGGGGGAGAAAAACAGTATGAATTATCAACCAAAGTAATGAGAGACTTCAGTAGTGCAGTCTTCAAAACCAATGCAGTCAAACTTGCTCAGATAATTTCTGAAGCTGCAACCTGCGACCAAGCAATAGAGATTTAAGTAAGTTTGCAACGTTTCAATAATCGCGTCAGCGTCAAGTTATTAATTCTTTACTTCTGAAAATATATTAATCTTGGTGCTTCCAGAAAGGGTTTGTTTATGTGAAAGCATCCTTAGATTCAATCGTCAAGATTTTCCTCGGTATTGAACTCGACACCATGCGTGGGACAAATATAATGTGGATGACTGGCAGTTAAAGAAAGGAAACATTATTTCAAGGCTTTTGGAATTGAGAGAGAATGATCCAAAGTACGTCCTTGAGACAGTGTTTGAAAAAAAAAAAATTAAAAATTAAAAAACGACCCTAAACCCGCCTAGGCGCCAGGCGCCCGCCTAGGTCTTTTATTTATTTATAAAAAAAATTCTGACTTTAAAGAAAACCTACGTCTATAACGTGA